>NC_057808.1:421245233-421266767 GCF_018294505.1 Triticum aestivum | reverse complement strand
CATCTCTAGGGCCGGCGCCCCCCCAGGGGGCCTATATAAAGGGGGGGAGGGAGGGCAGCAACCTACAGCCTTGGGCGCCTCCCTCCTCCCCTGCAACACCTCTCTCTCTCTCGCAGAAGCTCGGCGTAGCCTTGCCGGAGACCCGCTACATCCACCACCACGCCGTCGTGCTGTTGGATCTCCATCAACCTCTCCTTTCCCCTTCCTGGATCAAGAAGGAGGAGACGTCGCTGCACCGTACGTGTGTTGAACGCGGAGGTGCCGTCCGTTCGGCACTCGGTCATCGGTGATTTGGATCACGGCGAGTACGACTCCGTCATCCACGTTCATTGGAACGCTTCCGCTCGCGATCTACAAGGGTATGTAGATGCACTCCCTTCCCCTCGTTGCTAGTATACTCCATAGATGCATCTTGGTGAACGTAGGAAAATTTTAAAATTATGCTACGATTCCCAACAGTGGCATCATGAGCCAGGCCTATGCGTAGTTACTATGCACGAGTAGAACACAAAGCAGTTGTGGGCGTTGAGTTTGCCAATTCTTCTTGCCGCTACTTGTCGTTTCTTGTTTCGGCGGCATTGTAGGATGAAGCGGCCCGGACCGACCTTACACGTACGCTTACGTGAGACAGGTTCCACCGACTGACATGCACTAGTTGCATAAGGTGGCTAGCGGGTGTCTGTCTCTCCTACTTTAGTCGGAACGGATTCGATGAAAAGGGTCCTTATGAAGGGTAAATAGAAATTGGCAAATCACGTTGTGGTCATACATAGGTAAGAAAACGTTCTTGCTAGAAACCTACAAACCACGTAAAAACTTGCAACAACAATTAGAGGACGTCTAACTTGTTTTTCAGCAAGTGCTATGTGATGTGATATGGCCAGAAGATGTGATGAATGATATATGTGATGTATGAGATTGATCATATTCTTGTAATAAGAATCACGACTTGCATGTCGATGAGTATGACAACCGGCAGGAGCCATAGGAGTTGTCTTTATTATTTTGCATGACCTGCGTGTCATTGAATAACGCCATGTAATTTACTTTACTTTGTTGCTAAACGCGTTAGCCATACAAGTAGAAGTAATCGTTGGCGTGACGACTTCATGAAGACACAATGATGGAGATCATGGTGTCATGCCGGTGACGAAGATGATCATGGTGCCCCGAAGATGGAGATCAAAGGAGCATGATGATATTGGCCATATCATGTCACTATTTGATTGCATGTGATGTTTATCATGTTTTTGCATCTTATTTGCTTAGAACGACGGTAGTAAGTAAGATGATCCCTTATAATAATTTCAAGAAAGTGTTCACCCTAACTGTGCACCGTTGCGAAGGTTCGTTGTTTCGAAGCACCACGTGATGATCGGGTGTGATAGATTCTAACGTTCGAATACAACGGGTGTTGACGAGCCTAGCATGTACAGACATGGCCTCGGAACACACGCAATACACTTAGGTTGACTTGACAAGCCTAGCATGTACAGACATGGCCTCGGAACACGGAGGACCGAAAGGTCGAGCATGAGTCGTATAGAAGATACGATCAACATGGAGATGTTCACCGATCTTGACTAGTCCGTCTCATGTGATGATCGGACACGGCCTAGTTGAATTCGGATCATGTTTCACTTAGATGACTAGAGGGATGTCTATCTGAGTGAGAGTTCATTAAATAATTTGATTAGATGAACTTAATTATCATGAACTTAGTCTAAAATCTTTACACTATGTATTGTAGATCAAATGGCCAACGTTGTCCTCAATTTCAACGCGTTCCTAGAGAAAACCAAGCTGAAAGATGATGGCAGCAACTATACGGACTGGGTCCGGAACCTGAGGATCATCCTCATAGTAGCCAAGAAAGATTATGTCTTAGAAGCACCGCTAGGTGAAGCACCAATCCTAGAAAACCAAGACGTTATGAACGCTTGGCAGCAGCATGCTGATGATTACTCCCTCGTTCAGTGCGGCATGCTTTACAGCTTAGAACCGGGTCTCCAAAAGCGTTTTGAGAAACATGGAGCATATGAGATGTTCGAGGAGATGAAATTGGTTTTCCAAGCTCATGCCCGGGTCGAGAGATATGATGTCTCCGACAAGTTCTTCAGCTATAAAATGGAGGAGAATAGTTCTGTTAGTGAGCACATACTCAGAATGTCTGGGTTGCATAACCGCTTGTCTCAGCTGGGAGTCTATCTCCCGGATGACGCGGTCATTGACAGAATCCTCCAGTCGCTTCCACCAAGCTACAAGAGCTTTGTGATGAACTTCAATATGCAGGGGATGGAAAAGACCATTCCTGAGGTATATTCAATGCTGAAATCAGCTGAGGTAGAGATCAGAAAAGAACATCAAGTGTTGATGGTGAATAAAACCACTAAGTTCAAGAAGGGCAAGGGTAAGAAGAACTTCAAGAAGGACGGCAAGGGAGTTGCCGCGCCCGGTAAACCAGTTACCGGGAAGAAGCCAAGAAATGGACCCAAGTCCGAGACTGAGTGCTTTTATTACAAGGGAAGTGGTCACTGGAAGCGGAACTGCCCCAAATACTTAGCGGACAAGAAGAAGGCCGGCAACACCAAAGGTATATGTGATATACATGTAATTGATGTGTACCTTACCAGTACTCGTAGTAGCTCCTGGGTATTTGATACCGGTGCGGTTGCTCATATTTGTAACTCAAAACAGGAACTACGGAATAAACGGAGACTGGCGAAGGACGAGGTGACGATGCGCGTCGGGAATGGTTCCAAGGTCGATGTGATCGCCGTCGGCACGCTACCTCTGCATCTACCCACGGGATTAGTTTTAAACCTCAATAATTGTTATTTAGTGCCAGCTTTGAGCATGAACATTGTATCTGGATCTCGTTTAATTTGAGATGGCTACTCATTTAAATCCGAGAATAATGGTTGTTCTATTTATTTGAGAGATATGTTTTATGGTCATGCCCCGCTGGTCAATGGTTTATTTTTGATGAATCTCGAACGTGATGTTACACATGTTCATAGTGTGAATACCAAAAGATGTAAGGTTGATAACGATAGTCCCACATACTTGTGGCACTGCCGCCTTGGTCACATTGGTGTCAAGCGCATGAAGAAGCTCCATGCAGATGGACTTTTGGAGTCTCTTGATTACGAATCATTTGACACGTGCGAACCATGCCTCATGGGTAAGATGACCAAGACTCCGTTCTCCGGAACAATGGAGCGAGCAACCAACTTATTGGAAATCATACATACCGATGTGTGCGGTCCAATGAGTGTTGAGGCTCGCGGAGGATATCGTTATGTTCTCACTCTCACTGATGATTTAAGTAGATATGGGTATGTCTACCTAATGAAACACAAGTCTGAAACCTTTGAAAAGTTCAAGGAATTTCAGAGTGAAGTTGAGAATCAACGTGACAGGAAAATAAAATCCTTACGATCAGATCGTGGTGGAGAATATTTAAGTCACGAGTTTGGTGCACACTTAAGGAAATGTGGAATAGTTTCACAACTCACGCCGCCTGGAACACCTCAGAGAAATGGTGTGTCCGAACGTCGTAATCGCACTCTATTGGATATGGTGCGATCTATGATGTCTCTTACCGATTTACCGCTCTCATTTTGGGGTTATGCTTTAGAGACTGCCGCATTCACTTTAAATAGGGCACCGTCTAAATCCGTTGAGACGACACCGTACGAATTATGGTTTGGGAAGAAACCTAAGCTGTCGTTTCTAAAAGTTTGGGGATGCGATGCTTATGTCAAGAAACTTCAACCTGAAAAGCTCGAACCCAAGTCGGAAAAATGCGTCTTCATAGGATATCCTAAGGAAACTATTGGGTATACCTTCTACCTAAGATCCGAGGGCATGATCTTCGTTGCCAAGAACGGGTCCTTTCTAGAGAAGGAGTTTCTCTCGAAAGAATTGAGTGGGAGGAAAGTGGAACTTGATGAGGTGATAGTCACCCCTTCCGAACCGGAAAGTAGCGCAGCGCGGGAAAATGTTCCTGTGGTGCCTACACCGACTGGGGAGGTAGTTAATGATGATGATCATGAAGCTTCGGATCAAGTTACTGAACTTCGTAGGTCCACAAGGACACGTTCCGCACCAGAGTGGTACGGCAACCCTGTCCTGGAAATCATGTTGTTAGACAACGGTGAACCTTCGAACTATGAAGAAGCGATGGCGGGCCCGGATTCCGACAAATGGCTAGAAGCCATGAAATCCGAGATAGGATCCATGTATGAAAACAAAGTATGGACTTTGACTGACTTGCCCGATGAGCGGCGAGCCATAGAAAACAAATGGATCTTTAAGAAGAAGACGGACGCGGATGGTAATGTGACCATCTACAAAGCTCGACTTGTCGCTAAGGGTTATCGACAAGTTCAAGGGGTTGACTACGATGAGAATTTCTCACCTGTAGCGAAGCTAAAGTCCGTCCGAATCATGTTAGCAATTGCCGCATACTATGATTATGAGATATGGCAGATGGACGTCAAAACGGCATTCCTTAACGGCTTCCTTAAGGAAGAGTTGTATATGATGCAGCCGGAAGGTTTTGTCGATCCTAAGAATGCTAACAAAGTATGCAAGCTCCAGCGCTCAATCTATGGGCTGGTGCAAGCATCTCGGAGTTGGAACATTCGCTTTGATGAGATGATCAAAGCGTTTGGGTTTACACAGACTTATGGAGAAGCCTGTGTTTACAAGAAAGTGAGTGGGAGCTCTGTAGCATTTCTCATATTATATGTGGATGACATACTATTGATGGGAAATGATATAGAATTCTTGGAAAGTATAAAGGCCTATTTGAATAAGTGTTTTTCAATGAAGGACCTTGGAGAAGCTGCTTATATATTAGGCATCAAGATCTATAGAGATAGATCAAGACGCCTCATTGGTCTTTCACAAAGTACATACCTTGACAAGATATTGAAGAAGTTCAGTATGGATCAGTCCAAGAAGGGGTTCTTGCCTGTATTGCAAGGTGTGCAATTGAGCACGGCTCAATGCCCGACCACGGCAGAAGATATAGAAGAGATGAGTGTCATCCCCTATGCCTCGGCCATAGGGTCTATTATGTATGCCATGCTGTGTACCAGACCTGATGTAAACCTTGCCGTAAGTTTGGTAGGAAGGTACCAAAGTAATCCCGGCAAGGAACACTGGACAGCGGTCAAGAATATCCTGAAGTACCTGAAAAGGACTAAGGAAATGTTTCTCGTTTATGGAGGTGACGAAGAGCTCGTCGTAAAGGGTTACGTCGACACTAGCTTCGACACAGATCTGGATGACTCTAAGTCACAAACCGGATACGTGTATATTTTGAATGGTGGGGCAGTAAGCTGGTGCAGTTGCAAGCAAAGCGTCGTGGCGGGATCTACATGTGAAGCGGAGTACATGGCAGCCTCGGAGGCAGCACATGAAGCAATATGGGTGAAGGAGTTCATCACCGACCTAGGAGTCATACCCAATGCGTCGGGGCCGATCAAGCTCTTCTGTGACAACACTGGAGCTATTGCACTTGCCAAGGAGCCCAGGTTTCACAAGAAGACAAGGCACATCAAGCGTCGCTTCAACTCCATTCGTGAAAATGTTCAAGATGGAGACATAGAGATTTGTAAAGTACATACGGACCTGAATATAGCAGATTCGTTGACTAAACCTCTCCCTAGAGCAAAACATGATAAACACCAGAATTCCATGGGTGTTCGATTCATCACAATGTAACTAGATTATTGACTCTAGTGCAAGTGGGAGACTGTTGGAAATATGCCCTAGAGGCAATAATAAAAGCATTATTATTATATTTCCTTGTTCATGATAATTGTCTTTATTCATGCTATAATTGTGTTATCCGGAAATCGTAATACATGTGTGAATAACAGACACCAACATGTCCCTAGTGAGCCTCTAGTTGACTAGCTCGTTGATCAACAGATAGTCATGGTTTCCTGACTATGGACACTGGATGTCATTGATAACGAGATCACATCATTGGGAGAATGATGTGATGGACAAGACCCAATCCTAAACATAGCACAAGATCGTATAGTTCGTTTGCTAGAGTTTTCCAATGTCAAGTATCTTTTCCTTAGACCATGAGATCGTGTAACTCCCGGATACCGTAGGAGTGCTTTGGGTATGCCAAACGTCACAACGTAACTGGGTGACTATAAAGGTAGACTACGGGTATCTCCGAAAGTGTCTGTTGGGTGACATGGATCAAGACTGGGATTTGTCACTCTGTATGACGGAGAGGTATCACTGGGCCCACTCGGTAATGCATCATCATAATGAGCTCAGAGTGACCAAGTGTCTGGTCATGGGATCATGCATTACGGTACGAGTAAAGTGACTTGCCGGTAACGAGATTGAACGAGGTATTGGGATACCGACGATCAAATCTCGGGCAAGTAACATATCGATAGACAAAGGGAATAGCGTACGGGGTTGATAGAATCCTCGACATCGTGGTTCATCCGATGAGATCATCGTGGAGCATGTGGGAGCCAACATGGGTATCCAGATCCCGCTGTTGGTTATTGACCGGAGAGTCGTCTCGGTCATGTCTGCTTGTCTCCCGAACCCGTAGTGGCTCCTGGGTATTTGATACCGGTGCAGTTGCTCACATTTGTAACTCAAAGCAGGGGCTGCGGAATAAGCGGAAACTGGCAAAGGACGAGGTGACGATGCGCGTCAGGAATGCTTCCAAGGTCAATGTGATCGCCGTCGGCACGCTGCCTCTGCATCTCCCTTCGGGATTAGTTTTAAACCTTAATAATTGTTATTTAGTGCCAGCTTTGAGCATGAACATTGTATCGGGATCTCGTTTAATTCGAGATGGCTACTCTTTTAAATCTGAGAATAATGGTTGTTCCATTTTTATGAGAGATATGTTTTATGGTCATGCTCCTATGGTGAATGGTTTATTCTTTATGAATCTCGAACATGATGCTACACATGTTCATAATGTGAGTACCAAAAGAAGTAAGGCTGATAATGATAGTCCCACATATTTGTGGCACTGCCGCCTTGGTCACATAGGTGTCAAACGCATGAAGAAGCTCCATGCTGATGGACTTTTAGAGTCTCTTGATTATGAATCATTTGACACGTGCGAACCATGCCTTATGGGTAAAATGACCAAGACTCCGTTCTCAGGAACAATGGAGCGAGCAACCGACTTATTGGAAATCATACATACTGATGTGTGCGGTCCAATGAGTGTTGAGGCTCGCGGTGGCTATCGTTATGTTCTCACCCTCACTGATGATTTAAGTAGGTATGGGTATATCTACTTAATGAAACACAAGTCTGAAACCTTTGAAAAGTTCAAGGAATTTCAGAGTGAGGTTGAAAATCAACGTGACAGGAAAATCAAGTTTCTACGATCAGATCGTGGAGGAGAATACTTGAGTCATGAGTTTGGGGCACACTTAAGAAAATGTGGAATAGTTTCACAACTCACGCCGCCTGGAACACCTCAGCGTAATGGTGTGTCCGAACGTCGTAATCGCACTCTGTTAGATATGGTGCGATCTATGATGTCTCTTACCGATTTACCGCTTTCTTTTTGGGGCTATGCTTTAGAGACTGCCGCATTCACTTTAAATAGGGCTCCGTCAAAATCCGTTGAGACGACACCGTATGAATTATGGTTTGGGAAGAAACCTAAGCTGTCGTTTCTAAAAGTTTGGGGATGCGATGCTTATGTCAAGAAACTTCAACCTGAAAAGCTCGAACCCAAATCGGAAAAATGCGTCTTCATAGGATACCCTAAGGAAACTATTGGGTATACCTTCTACCTCAGATCCGAAGGCAAGATCTTCGTTGCCAAGAACGGGTCCTTTCTAGAGAAGGAGTTTCTCTCGAAAGAATTGAGTGGGAGGAAAGTGGAACTTGATGAGGTGATAGTCACCCCTTCCGAACCGGAAAGTAGCGCAGCGCGGGAAAATGTTCCTGTGGTGCCTACACCGACTGGGGAGGAAGTTAATGATGATGATCATGAAGCTTCAGATCAAGTTGCTGAACTTCGTAGGTCCACAAGGACACGTTCCGCACCAGAGTGGTATGGCAACCCTGTCCTGAAAATCATGTTGTTAGACAACGGTGAACCTTCGAACTATGAAGAAGCGATGGCGGGCCCGGATTCCGACAAATGGCTAGAAGCCATGAAATCCGAGATAGAATCCATGTATGAAAACAAAGTATGGACTTTGACTGACTTGCCCGATGAGCGGCGAGCCATAGAAAACAAATGGATCTTTAAGAAGAAGACGGACGCAGATGGTAATGTGACCATCTACAAAGCTCGACTTGTCGCTAAGGGTTATCGACAAGTTCAAGGGGTTGACTACGATGAGACTTTCTCACCCGTAGCGAAGCTGAAGTCCGTCCGAATCATGTTAGCAATTGCCGCATACTATGATTATGAGATATGGCAGATGGACGTCAAAACGGCATTCCTTAACGGCTTCCTTAAGGAAGAGTTGTATATGATGCAGCCGGAAGGTTTTGTCGATCCTAAGAATGCTAACAAAGTATGCAAGCTCCAGCGCTCAATCTATGGGCTGGTGCAAGCGTCTCGGAGTTGGAACATTCGCTTTGATGAGATGATCAAAGCGTTTGGGTTTACACAGACTTATGGAGAAGCCTGTGTTTACAAGAAAGTGAGTGGGAGCTCTGTAGCATTTCTCATATTATATGTGGATGACATATTATTGATGGGAAATGATATAGAATTCTTGGAAAGTATAAAGGCCTATTTGAATAAATGTTTTTCAATGAAGGACCTTGGAGAAGCTGCTTATATATTAGGCATCAAGATCTATAGAGATAGATCAAGACGCCTCATTGGTCTTTCACAGAGTACATACCTTGACAAGATATTGAAGAAGTTCAGTATGGATCAGTCCAAGAAGGGGTTCTTGCCTGTATTGCAAGGTGTGCAATTGAGCACGGCTCAATGCCCGACCACGGCAGAAGATATAGAAAAGATGAGTGTCATCCCCTATGCCTCGGCCATAGGGTCTATTATGTATGCCATGCTGTGTACCAGACCTGATGTAAACCTTGTCGTAAGTTTGGTAGGAAGGTACCAAAGTAATCCCGGCATGGAACACTGGACAGCGGTCAAGAATATCCTGAAGTACCTGAAGAGGACTAAGGATATGTTTCTCGTTTATGGAGGTGACGAAGAGCTCGTCGTAAAGGGTTACGTCGACGCTAGCTTCGACACCGATCTGGATGACCCAGTTTATCATAATTAATTATGCAATTCTTACTAAAAAATTATATGAATTATGCAATTCTTACTCTTTAATTGATGAAAAAGGCAAGTGATCTACCTTTTTTCAAAAAGTAATTGCAAGTTTGTAATTAAACAAACGACACTGGAAACTTTAAAACACCCCTGGGGTTGCATCCTTGGGTTCTTGAGACACCCCCAGTGTTAATGCAACTTCCAAAATGTTTTATAAATCTACAAGAGCAACCATATCTAGTCACCACGAACCCTTATAACGCGAGGAAGGCCACCCGAAGCCCTTCAAAGGCTCGTTTGAGTGAACGGCATCATCAAAGAGTGTTTCCTCAACAGACTGACTCCCAAGAAACACTCGGAAATTGTCATGCTATTACAAAAAGATTTGCCATGTTGATTTTTCTGACATGGTAACAGAAAGTAGTGTTAGAAATTTGCCAGACACACAACAAGAGAATTCTCAGGCTGAGAAAAAGAAAGTTTGCACACATGCTCCAAGAATTTGCCATATTGCAACAGGCCAAATTAGCTTGCTACACTAGGAGTTGTCATGCATGCTGCTTCGTCCAAAAAGTGAAGGAAAGCAACAGAGATGAACCGGTAGCAGGAGATATAGTGCATGTGTAGAGGAGAAAGCAAGGGAGGTATGACACATGTGTGGTTCGATCAAGCTATGCCTGCGTTGGACAGGAAAATTTTGTACGATGGTCTTAACCTACGTGGCACATGAGGCACCTACATGGTGTTGCCCCAGTACATCCACGACAGCAAATAAAAATGAGACCATCGTCTGTGACTCTAGCTGTTGGAAATATGCCCTAGAGGCAATAATAAATGGTTATTATTATATTTCTTTGTTCATGATAATAGTCTATTGTTCATGCTATAATTGTATTGTCCGGAAACCGTAATACATGTGTGAATACATAGACCACAATATGTCCCTAGTAAGCCTCTAGTTGACTAGCTCGTTGATCAACAGATAGTCATGGTTTCCTGACTATGGACATTGGATGTCATTGATAACGGGATCACATCATTAGGAGAATGATGTGATGGACAAGACCCAATCCTAAGCATAGCATAAAAGATCGTGTAGTTTCGTTTGCTAGAGCTTTTCCAATGTCAAGTATCTTTTCCTTAGACAATGAGATCGTGCAACTCCCGGATACCGTAGGAGTGCTTTGGGTGTGCCAAACGTCACAACGTAACTGGGTGACTATAAAGGTGCACTACGGGTATCTCCGAAAGTGTCTGTTGGGTTGGCACGGATCGAGACTGGGATTTGTCACTCCGTGTGACGGAGAGGTATCTCTGGGCCCACTCGGTAATGCATCATCATAATGAGCTCTATGTGACTAAGGCATTAGTCACGGGATCATGCATTGCGGTACGAGTAAAGAGACTTGCCGGTAACGAGATTGAACAAGGTATTGGGATACCGACGATCGAATCTCGGGCAAGTAACATACTGATTGACAAAGGGAATTGCATACGGGATTGATTGAATCCTCGACACCGTGGTTCATCCGATGAGATCATCGTGGAACATGTGGGAGCCAACATGGGTATCCAGATCCCGCTGTTGGTTATTGACCGGAGAGGCGTCTCGGTCATGTCTGCATGTCTCCCGAACCCGTAGGGTCTACACACTTAAGGTTCGGTGACGCTAGGGTTGTAGAGATATATGTATGCGGAAACCCGAAAGTTGTTCGGAGTCCCGGATGAGATCCCGGACGTCACGAGAGGTTCCGGAATGGTCCGGAGGTGAAGAATTATATATAGGAAGTCCAGTTTCGGCCACCGGGAAAGTTTCGGGGGTTACCGGTATTGTACCGGGACCACCGGAAGGGTCCCGGGGGTCCACCGGGTGGGGCCACCTATCCCGGAGGGCCCCGTGGACTGAAAGTGGAAGGGAACCAGCCCCTAGTGGGCTGGGCGCCCCCCCTTGGGCCTCCCCCCATGCGCCTAGGGTTGGGAACCCTAGGGGGGAGCTTCCCCCTTGCCTTGGGGGGCAAGGCACCCCTTCCCCCCCTTTGGGCGCCGCCCCCCATGAGATCTCATCTCTAGGGCCGGCGCCCCCCCAGGGGGCCTATATAAAGGGGGGGAGGGAGGGCAGCAACCTACAGCCTTGGGCGCCTCCCTCCTCCCCTGCAACACCTCTCTCTCTCTCGCAGAAGCTCGGCGTAGCCCTGCCGGAGACCCGCTACATCCACCACCACGCCGTCGTGCTGTTGGATCTCCATCAACCTCTCCTTTCCCCTTGCTGGATCAAGAAGGAGGAGACGTCGCTGCACCGTACGTGTGTTGAACGCGGAGGTGCCGTCCGTTCGGCACTCAGTCATCGGTGATTTGGATCACGGCGAGTACGACTCCGTCATCCATGTTCATTGGAACGCTTCCGCTCGCGATCTACAAGGGTATGTAGATGCACTCCCTTCCCCTCGTTGCTAGTATACTCCATAGATGCATCTTGGTGAACGTAGGAAAATTTTAAAATTATGCTACGATTCCCAACACTAGCCACTCAACGCGAGCCACCATCTATGGGACCTAGTGACGCATATAGAGGAGGATGAGTGCTTGTCCTTTTCTCAAACAAGGAGAGCATGAACACATCACTTGCTTTTTCTTCTTTATCTTGCTTTTGTCAGCGAGGAGATGAGTTCCTCTGCAGGAGCCCGCTTTCATCTGCAAGCAACGGGTTGATGTGAGCTGGACTGTTCAATCCAACGTGGAGACCTGGGGCATCTGTCCAGCTTGGCCCGTTGGCCATGCCCTAATGAACGTCGTCTCTACAGCTTTTCCACAATCTTCGGAACGTCAGCTCTAATGCTCTATAGCTTTTCTGCAATCCACTATACTAAAGTTGTAATCCAACATGAACGCGGCTATCTTCAAAATAAGAGCATCTCCAGCCGCGCCCCCAACAAGGCCCCCCAGGCGATTTTTCGGCCGCCGGCGCCAAAAAATCGGCCCAGTCATGTCCTCAGGGGCCCTTTTTTCGCCGGCTCGGGCCGAAATTGGCGCCGACGGACCCAACCCGAACCCGGCGCGCTGGGGGCGCTCGGGGGCGCCGGGCGAATCTTTTTGGCGCGAAAGCGCCGCGGGCCAGCCGCGTCAGCGACACCGCCCGCCTCGTCTTCTCCTGACGCCTCGGTTTCCCGCGGGGAATCAATGGCAAGGCTGCCGCCGGTCAGCTTTGCCATTGATTCCTCACGGGCGACGCGTTCACGGGGCGGCGCGCCGACGCCTCCCCTTCCTCGGACGCGTACACACGGACGCGGCGCGGCTATATATGGCCTCGCTCGCCTGTGATGAGTGCCACCTCTCCATCTCTCCCGAGTGCCGCCGCCAAGCTCTTCTCCCCCAGCCCTCCCTCTCCCGAGCGTCGCCGCCGATCTCTTCTCCCCCAGCCACTCCCTGTCCCGAGCTCGACGACGACGCGGCCCTTGAATGGGCACGCCAGGACTCCATCAAGATGGCGACGGAGCGCCAGCGCGCCGCCCTGCGGCGCTTCAAGCAGCGCCGCCGAGGCCGCGACGAAGGAGGAGTCGTCATCATCGACGACAGCGACGACGACGACGCGCCGCCGCCGCCACCAGCCGGGGAGGGGTCCAGCAGGGGCGCCCGAGTCAAGGAGGAGAAGGCCGACGATGGCGGCGACGACGGTGACTTCTCGGCCTTCAGCAAGTTTTTTTATTAGTTTTTATATGTAATGGCGACTACTCGACTTAAATCCGCGAATATAAGCCCAAGTTTGCCGAAATTTGGCGTGTTTTAGCCGAACTTTGCGTAAATTTGCTACACAATTTTTTTTCCCGCGCCTGGGGCCGGCGGCTGGGGGCCAACTCGCCCCAGGCCCATTTTTTTCAGCGGATCACCCCCAGGCGGCGATATTTTTTTCAGCGGGTCACCCCCAGGCGGAGATTTTAGGCGCCCCCTGGGGGCCAACGGCTGGAGATGCTCTAAGGGGCCACGACGGTAGATGAAAAATTCTGCCGCGTGAATCTCCAAACAATCAGAGCGAATGATGATACAGCCACACCCAGACTGCGTACAATCACCATGATAGACAGAATGCGTAGAAAATAAACCAGAGCTTGGCTATATTTCCAACTGACAAAATACTACTAACATTTTATGTTGCTCAAACTAGACAGTGCTTGAATCATATTCAGAAGTACTCCCTCCGTTTCAAAATAGATGACCCAACTTTGTACTAACTTTAGTACAAAGTTGGGTCATCTATTTTGGAACGGAGGGAGTACCACATATGACTGAAATTTTGTAACAACTAACAAAATACTATTAAACCACATTCAAAGCTAAAATCCTAACATAAATTTTGAGACAGAGGGAGTAAACATTCAAAACGTAAAACCAGAAACATATACAATCCTAGTAAGATCAAGAACACCCATAACGAACTCAAGACCATAAAGATCATTTTTACTTGTCTCATGGATCTGAAGTAGTTGACAGGAAGGCAAAACATATGCTACATGGCCCATAGAGTTATAGCCAGAATAATAAGATAATACATTGTTCGGGTGGCAAGTTCTGGCACAACATTCTGAACATAACAGGGATATCATCAGCTTAGAAGAGAGAGGTTCCCTTGCCCTTCTTGTCTCCACCGATTTCAAAGTGCTTGCACCTCTGTAACAACGGTACAAGTATAGCGTCAGACATGTGAACACAACAGAACATAGCAAAGAGATGGGATGGCAGATTAAGTGTGACGTGAGGACCTTGATAGCGCGCTGTGAGTAATGCTTGCAGCTCTGGCACTGCAGCTTCAGCACAATCTTCTTTGTTGTCTTGGCCTGAAACAAACAAAATAATGAACATCGAGATGCAAAAGAAGCAATAGAGGATCAGTAGCTAGAGTTATGCAGCAAAGATATGGCCACCACAGAAATCAGTGCCATACCTTCTTGTGGAAAACAGGCTTTGTCTGGCCACCATATCCTGACTGCTTGCGGTCATAACGACGCTTCCCCTGAGCAGAAAGACTGTCCTTTCCCTTCTTATATTGTGTGACCTTGTGGAGGGTGTGCTTCTTGCACTCCTTGTTCTTGCAGTAGGTCTTCTTGGTTTTCGGAACGTTCACCTACAAATGGTAATGGAATAAAGAACCAGGAACTTGACCACATCAGATAAACAAATAGAAGTTCACTGCTGAAATCATAATAACATGCTTGCTAGTTTAATACTTCAAGAAGTAAGGAACTCTTTGATTCCAAGGAATTTTACAGTAACTTATTAGGAATACAAGAGCAAACAGTTTATATTTCCACACGAGTGAGGATAATTCCAGGTGAATCAAAGAGGGCCCGAAAATACAGAGAGCAAAATTTTCAATTTCCAGTCATGCACACAAGGAAACAAAAAAAATCAAGCCATAGATGTTTAAATCTATATAGTGAATTAGAAAGGCACCCGCTGGCCAAACAGGAGTAACATTACAAACTTTGAAACAGAACACAATGAGTTGACCCACAATGATTATGCCAGTTCAAACTCAGGGAGGAAGCCAGACTCTAGGTTGATCACATTCCAACTATAGGTTAGAAATTCTGTGATTACAAACATGAAGTTTTCTATGCACCAATTGTAAAATCTATTCTAAAAGTACTCCACTCTGCAGCAACATTTGATATTTAGCAAGTCACCAAGCAGGTTACACTGCGCTCACGCTCCTTATGAGCCCAAAAAAAACTAACTAAATTTAAAACTATGCCAGTAGCCAATATGGTGGAAGAATCACAATGCAACTGTTTACTGAATAAAAAAGGTAAAAGACCTTCTTGGAGGCTCATATCAAGTGTATGTTTAAGAAACCTTCACTGCGGCAGGAAACCCAGCGGAGACGGCGATCCAAGCGCGCGCCAACCCCTGCCAACGCAGCTGCAGCACGACGAGCAACACAAGCAAGGGGGCTTGAATGTGGAACACCAGATGCCAAGCCCCACGCGACCGTTCAATCCAAACACCTCCCCCTCTCCCTCTGTCTGAAACAGATACACACACACACATCACAAGAACCAAACAATCCATCGTCAGGTGGCACCTCGTGTTCCACTTCCACCCCCAACCGGCAAGAGCTGCTCGTGGCAGTGCTGTAATGGGGGGCACATGCAAGATCTGACGTTCGCTAGGGTTTCCCAAAATCAAGCCGCTCGAGCCACTATTTTATAATCACAGCCCCAGACCAAGTATGAATGAACAAAGCTAAGCTAGGCATCACGCAAGCTACATAGTCATGAAAAAAAACTCAAACCAAAGATTCTCGAATAGTGAAAAGTAGAAAGGTACCCAGCTGGAAAGGAAAGTAACATTACATGCTTCCAAACAGAACACGCGGAGTTAACTCACAACGATTATGCCAGTCGAGACTCCGGGGAGGAGGTCAGCATCCAGGATGATAACATTTCAACTACATGTTTAAATTTTTTGCGATTATAAAAATATTGTGTAGCCTATTTTAAAGGTACTCCACAGCAGCGAGATTTGATCTTTGGCATCTCAACAAGCAGGTCACACTGCAGACTCATGCTCCTTATGAGTCCAAAACAAACCAATCAAAACCTATGCCAGTACTAAATATGTTGAAAGAATTCCTGTGCAACTTCTTTACTGAATACAAAAGGTAAAAAATCTTCTTGGAGGCTCATATCAAGTGTATTAAGAAACCTTCACCGCGGCAGGAAACCCAGCGGAGACGGCGATCCAAGCGCGCGCCAACCCCTGCCAAAGCAGCTGAGGCACGACGAGCAGCACGAGCACGGGGTTTTGGATGTGGAACACCAGATGCCAAGCCCCACGCGACCGTTCAATCCAAACATCTCTCCCTCTCTCCCCCTCTGTCAGAAACAGATACAGTGATACACACGCACACACACACACACACCACAAGAACCGAACAGCCGGTCGTCAGGCGGCACCCCGTGTTCCACTTCCATCCCGAACCGGCTAAGAGCTGCTCGTCGCGCTGCTGTAATGGGGCCACACGGCGAGATCTGCCGTTCCGCTAGGGTTTCCCAGAATCAAGCCGCTCGAGCCACTCTTTTGTAATCACAGCCCCAGACCGAGTATGAATGAAGAAAGCTAATCTAAGGCATCGCGCAACAGCTGCGGTGGATCTCAGGGAGGAGCGAGCAAGATAGGCATCAGGGGATTTTGGCGGTGGGAGATGAGGGCGTTACCATGGTCGCCGCCTGGAAGCTCTCCTCCGCGCGTCTGCTTCTTCTCCTGCGGCGGTGAGGAAAGGGGGAAGGGGGAGAATGGCGGCGCTTGGGTGAAATATCAGCGAAGCAAAACCCTAGGGACGGCAGGTGTAGTGCTTCGGGAATATGGGCTAGCGGGCTTGAGGCTTTGGGCTTCTTGCTCCGTGTAAGCCTGGTAAGCAATGCGCGTGTTGGGCCACATGCATGTTGTCCGTGTGAAATACACTCTGTGGATTTTGAGTAATAAAATTTGGCTTACCCCTCAAAAAAAATTAAAAATACTACCACCCCTCCAATCTATAGTAATTGTCGCTCTTGTGTTTCTCATAAAGAAATAGAAATACTAGCAGTAGAAGAATGTTCCTCTAAAAATTAGTGAAATGCACATTGTCCATAAGATAGGAGGGGAATAATTCAGTCCACGAACTAGAAAAATAAATGTGTGGTTGTCACACTTCTGACTTTGAAGGGGTTATTGCGATGAGGTTCTTTTGTTAAGGGGCTTTCAAAAAAAAATACATTGCCCTCCCGTTTATCGGACCCCCCCTCCCCCCCCTCCCCCCAATTTGTTCACGTGGTTAACTCATCAAGAAAAAAAAACTTCCCAACAAAAAGTTGAACTTCCCGACAAAAAGTGAATTCCCCTCTAGATCAAACTAGACTTCGCGACAAGAAAAATGAAGCTCTCAAGAAAAAATGATTTTCCCATGCGCCGTCGAAGTGAATTTCATGACAAAAGGTGAACTTCTCACAAGGAAGAAGTGAAATCCCTGATAAACAAGTGAACATCTTGCATGGAATAAGTGAACTCTCTGCGTGGAAGTACTCTTGTTACACTCTTATTTATGCTATGTCAAAGTGCTCTCACCCAGAAACAAATGACCCTAATAAGGAGGGAACGCGCCCTCCATGGTGTCCCCAGTCGTTCGCTCTAGAAGGCCCACGTGAACGAGCAGCGCCATTCGCTCTGGGAGGCTCCCGCAAGCGAACACTTCAAGAATTGCCATGCTATAAGAAAGAGATTTGTCATACTATAACAAATAGATTTAGCATGGTAAAGAAGAACTAATTGGCATGCTACCGCAGAAAAACTGTCATACTATAGTAGAGAAAATTGCCATGCATTTTAGTGATCTGCACCCTGCAAAAGAATTGCCATATTGGCACAAGAGGATTGGTCATGTTACAACAACAAAATTGTTATAGCACAATATAGAAAGCAGCCATACATGTTTAGGAATTGTCATGCCACAATAGGACGAACTGGCATGCTACACAGAGAAGTTGTCATACATGGTTTAAGTAATTGTCATACTACATCATATGGGATAGAATGCCACACACATGGTCGTCCGCTCAGGAGGGTGGATGGGAGCAAACATTTACGTGTTCGCTGAGGGGGGAGCAAACATTTAGTTGTTTGCTTGTGAGCGTGGATGAGAGTGAACGGTGCACCCATCGGGATTGTCGGGTGTCACGGTGTTCTGATTCGGGCGCAGAATCGGAAGAAGCCATATAACGTTGTTCGCTCTATAGCATTTAAAAAAACAAAACAACATCATGCCTGCTAGTAAAATTATTGGGATTGCTAAATCTCAGTCGATTGAGAATTAACGAAGTCTCAGTAGATGCTATATTTGTGAGATCTTACATGGAGATCCATGCAAAATGTCCTTTTAGTTTTTCCTTTCTTCTTTTTTATATGTTGTGTCACTAAGTCTCAGTCGACTGAGATTTAGTCACACCCTAAAATTATACCCAAACCATTTATTTTCTACTTCAAAAATTTAAACCAATTCATCCTCAAACCTGCCTGTTGTGTGTGGCAATATCGTCCAATCCTGTCCTATCTGCCACCCTGGGATTTCATGATTTGTAGTTTCAAAATGGTTTGAGGGTGAAAAGTGCGCATGGATGCATGCATGCTCTGAGACAAATGAGGGAGGGGGTGGGCACAGTCTCACTTGCTTTTTCGGTCCAGGGTGAATGGGTTCCCTGTACACAACTTGAGCGCACGTATCATCATTGATACTGCAATATATGTAGTGTCGATCGATAGGTGCCGACATTTCTAACCTATCTCCTAAAAGTTAAGGAAGTAAACGGCGGAGTAAAGTTAGTGAAATAAATTTTTACTCCACTAACGGTGATCACACCCAGCCGATCTTCTACAGTTAGCGGAGTAAAAATAAATTTTGTAAATTTTTTGTCCTAACCGCACGAACGTCAAACACTACATAATACATATCTTAAAAAGATTCATATTAAAACATGTATAGAATAACCGTCATAAAATAAAGTTTCATCACCGCATTCTTCAAAATTAAAACATGCGAAGTTCATGAAAAAGACATCACTTCAAACACATAGCATGTATACGTTGTGGATCGAGCCAACCTTTGGCATGCACCACCACCCCCTCAACCACCACCAATAAAATGACGTCGTCGGCGAAGAAATCAACTCCACCATCCTCTGGGTCACCATCACCACCGCCATCCTCTCGGCCACAACCATCAACATCATCGCCGCCACCACCCCCTCGGCCACCACCAGCATTCCGAAGAGAAGCTTCCAAGATCTCTCCACGAGTGAGCTCCCAATACTTTCTTGCGATTTCATCCATTATGTTTGGATTCATGAACATGATAGCACGTTCTTCGGCCTTCTTGGCATTACGAATCCTCTCCTCCTCAAGTGCAAGCTTACGCTCCTCCACCTTCAACTTTCTCTCTTCGGCCACCGACTTGGCCTTCCACTTCTCATCCTCCAACGCCTTGAGCTCATTCCACCTCGCCATCTTCCCCTCTTTGCGTTCGGCCGCCATCATCTTCTTGGTCTCGATCATTGCCACAAGTTCTACTTTATAAGTGCCACCGAATGCATTTCTTTTATTTCTTTCTTTCTTTTGCAAGCTTGTTTCCTTCCAGTCTATTGTTTGCATCTTATCAACCTCGTCGTCCTCCTTAACGGATATGCTCAACCTTGACCTCTTTGGAGTGGTCTCCGCAATTTTTTGGATCCACTTCTCGTTATTGCATAGCTCTTTGTAGCAATGATGCAACGTGAAGGGCTTGTGGCTGAACTTGGTGTTGCGATGCTTGAATAACCCTTGGATGTAGGGGCCATACTCCGCCACTTGCACACCGCTCGGTGGTGCATGATTCACTTGGTTGATGCAACCGGATCATCGGTTGCATTGGTCATGAATGGTGCTCCAACAATGCCCAAGAGAACCTTGTGTACGACTTGATCGCACATCCACGGAATTGTTGTAGTGGTCGGTAATTCTCTCCCAAAACATGGTCTTCGTTTGATTCGTTCCGATCGTTGCATCCACGGAGATCGCGTATAAAGCGTAGCGCAATGTCCTCCTTTTGGTTGTAGTTTTGGGTGCGGCACGTTGGCACCTTCGTGCTTGCTCCGATCACCTCCACAACCTCCAACATTCCAGCAATTCATCCAATTTCATCATGAAATGTGTGATCGAGAAACTCACATTAAACTTGGAAATGATTTGGTTGATCATATCTGGACTCACGAGGAAACCAATAGTTCTATCTTGCCATTTTCTTTCAATTTATTTACTACAATTTTAAATTTATTTGGTTATAAACAATGTGTTTTTTATTTATTTGGTCGTAAACTAAGCGAATTATTTGTTTAATCATGTGCAGTATTTCCTTTATTCAAATCAAGATTGTGTAAAATGACTAGAAAGATAAATTAACTAGTAAAATACCCGTGTGTTGCCACGGGCGACGGTACATGTATAAATCATGGACCTATCACTGAATAATCTCATTTTAATGGTTATAAAAAAACTTTAGATTCTAAAAAAGATAAATGATTGCACAATTATTTGATATCACAACTGGTTTGGTTTCTCTCAGTAACACATGAAGTTGCAAATTAAACACAAATGACTCCCCATGACGGAGGTGACCTGCACAAAATAAATCTCTAAAAAAAACAATTATATATTTTTATTCTAAAAACATAGTTATACATAATTAAAAAAACAGAGTACGATTACTGGTAGTATAAGTGCCAATTTCTCCCTTATGATGTAAAGATCTCTCTATAGACGATGTTCTTCATGTACGTATCAACATGACAATCCAATCTCTTGTTTTTGCTGCAATTTGAAATTTTTTTTTGCAATCATGTGAGTTCTTTTTCTTATTACCAACATCCGGGATGGCAAGAATCCTGACATTTTGTCTAGCGGTGGATGTGGATAGTGCAACACACAACTGCGCATGAGAAAACACTGACTCGGGCAAGTAAATATCGACGTTCACCATCATGACGAAGTTGAGCCTAATAGGAAACTGGCGTTTCTTTGTTTTGAACTGGCAAACCAATTATCCATTTGCGTGTATCGTTCTGTAGCATGTTGCCTCTTACATTCTTTCACATCTATAGGTTCCCTCCATTAGTAATATCGATGACACCCATCAGAATGTAGTACACTTACACATCATTTGATCAATAAATATTACTTGTGTTCATAGAGTTTGACGTGTCTTTAAAGGGAGTATGTTCACTGGACCGTGCCGGAGACTTCATCTGCAAGGAGTATGTTGTCGTTTCGTCTCGTATCCCCTCCCCATCGATCCAACGAGAGACTCCCCACCGATTTTTATTTTTATTTTAACCATCGCGGGCATCCCCACCGGTTTTTCTAGCGAGCCAGCCTCCCCAACCGATTTTCCTATACGACACTTTCCTCTAATCAGGATACAATCAGCCAACAAATCAGCCAGCAATCAGATATCTAAATTATCCGTATATACAACACTACTCACCCAAGAGGATAACCAAAGATCTAAACTATCCATATATACAACACCACTTCCCTTGTAGGAGTAATAGCTTGCACGGACCATGATTTGATTAGGAAAGCGTGGAAGTATATATTGATTCGATTAGGAAAGCGTGGGTTTTTTCTCCCTGGGTTGATGCCTAACGTCTTTTCAGGGGAGATAAAAAATCGTATTTGATTAGGAAAGCGTGGGTTTTTTCTCC
>NC_057808.1:421242824-421245042 GCF_018294505.1 Triticum aestivum | reverse complement strand
GAAAGGACAACGGACTCTTCCATTAGAAGTACAAATTAAAAACGAACAGGACAGACCAAATGGGACGCCTCGCTGGGTGCAATAGCCATAAAAGGGTTGACAAGGGCCGGGCGTCTGTCCACCAGGCCACCCAAGCAGATTAAAAGTGGGCACATTTTATGCCCATTAGAGTTGCCTTTATTACATTAATCGTACGTGTGCAACGAATTTATCTGCAGTGCATCAGCGCAGACAAAACCGCGAGACACGGACAACCAAACACAAGGAACCGTAATGCACGCAGTCCATATGAAGACAATCAAACTAATGTAAAACATAAATTTTTGTTTGTATTACTTCGCAAATGCAAATATAGGGAGGAACTGATCCGCAGATGCCAATGTTTTTTTAGCAACTTCGCAGATGCAAATGTAGAGGAAGAAAGTCCTCATGCGATCAAACGGGGCGAGTTTACTAGGCTCTGTTGTAATATAGAATTTCCTACTGCCGCATTTAGCGGCAAACTGCTGCTCATTCGAATAGGGGGCGACCCGGGAAATCCATATTTGGCGCACGTCGCGTCAAACTGCTGGAGCTTCGCACAGGCGAAGCGACCAAGCGATGAGATGGGTCGGCCCAATTTGTGTGTGCAGTTCGCGTACTACGTTATCCGGTTTTGGCAACCTTCTAGACGGTTCCCTGATCTGCTTAATTTTCTTTTACCGGTTTTCCTTTTTCTTTCTGTTTTTGTTGTTTTTTATTTTTTCATTTTTTGTTCCTTTTTCTTCTTCTTTCATTTTTCCTTTTTTTGTTTCCTTCTTTCTATCATTTTCCTTTTTCAAGTTATTTTTGTTTATTCATTTTTTATTTCATAAAATTTGTTCGAAAATTTCAAAAAAAATGTTCTAATTTCAAAAAATGTTAATGAGTTCAAATTTTGCTCATAAATTAAAAAAAGCTTTTTCCAATACTGTTTGTGATTTCAGAAAATGTTCCAGTTATTAAAAAATTGTTCGGCATGTCTAGATACAATTCTTTTACAAATTTCAAGAAAATGTTCAAAAAATAAAAAAAATGTTTCTGCTTTCGAAAAAAATAAAACTTTATTCGTGCCTTTAAAAATGTTCAAATTTCGAATTTTGTTCAATTTTTAATAGTTTTTCAAAATTCAGAGAATGTTCAGTAGTTCAATTTTTTGTTCTTGTTTTTATAAATAATTCACATTTTTCAAAATAATTTTCAGAATTGCAAATTTTGTTCATAATTTTGAGAATTTGTTCCGGTTTTCAAAATTTGTTCACATTGTTCATGTTTCAAAAAGTGTTTAGCGTTTCCTAAAGTTATTCGTGTTTTCTTTTTCTTAAACTAAATATTTGGGTTTTAATGAAAATTTAGAAATTTTCAGAATTTGTTTGCCTTTTTCATAATATGTTAAAAACACCGAAATATGTTCCTATTTTTTTAATTTGGTTCTCAAATTTAAAATGTTTGTGTTTTCAAAAAATCTTCTGTAATTGATAAAATGTTCGCGTCTTAAAAATATGTTCAAAAGTTCAAAAAATGTCCCTGTTCTTAGTTTTTGTTCACAAATTCGAAAATGTTCTGAATTTCAAAATATGTTCATATTTTCCAATTTTTCTTCACAATTTTTAAAAAATGTTCATGTTTTTAAATTTGTGCTCGAATTTCAAATTTATTCACATGTTTCGATAAGTGTTCAATTTTTTTTCAGCATTTCAAAATTCTGTTCATGATTTCAAATATTGCTCATATTTTTAAAAACTTTGTTCATATTTTCCAAGAGAATGGTTGAAAAAGATTGAAAAATATAGGATCCACGGTTGTACATTCTTTAGGGGTTTGCACTGCATAAATGTCATTAGCACTCGCCAGCGCGAGTGGCTAGCGATATTGCCTCCTGAGCTAGAGGTCAATTGTTTGATTCCCGCCTCCAACAGATTTCTCGATATATTTTTACATCGCCACGGCGTCTAAATGGGCCGAGCCAGCTGGGGCTCTGTGTGTGCATCGCGACGACAATTTGCCGCATAGCGCGTCACATAGGAGTTGCCGATGACCCGAACGACAATATATGGGCCAACCCTTTTTTAGAACTTTCTTGTTTCTTTGACTGGTTTCCGGTTTCTTTGTGTTTTCTTTTATTTCCCAAATGATAAGTGCCAGACGTGTGGCACGAAGCATTTTGGTGATGACATTTCTTACAACTAAAGTTGTCATC
>NC_057808.1:421241664-421242621 GCF_018294505.1 Triticum aestivum | reverse complement strand
CGAAAAGAAAGTTGCCATGCTTGAGAACTAAAGTTGTCATCCCCGCATCACTAAAGTTACCGTAAAAAATGTTCAGAGTAGCCATCTGTTCGTGCCACACGTGTGGCACTTATCAGGATCTTTTTTTTGTTTTCTTTTTTCTTTTTGCGTTCTTTTCTTTTTTTGTGTTTTTATAAATTGAAAAAATAGAATTTCATAATTTTGTTCATGTTTTAAAAAATATTTTTTTTAAATAGTTCAAATTTTCAATAAAATTGAAATTTCAAATTTTCCACAATTTTTAATAAATTTCAAAATGTCGAAATATTCATAATTTCAAATTTTTTATCACGTTTGAAAATTTGTTTTCTATTTTCGAAAACAGTTTTTTGTACCCATTTTTCAAAAAATGTTCACAATTTGCAAAAATATTTGTGTTTTCTGAAACATGTTTGTTTTGTTTGAAAAATGTTTCCGCTGTCAGTTGGTGGCCGGAGTTTAAAAAACTGTTGCCGCTTTCCAAAATTGTTCACAGATTCCAAGAATGTTTGCTTTTTCAAATTTTGTTCAGAGTTTCAAAAGTCTTTTCAAAAAGTGTTCATGTTTTCTAAAATGTTTGTATTTTTAAGTTTTGTTCAAATTTATAAAAAGTTCCTGTTTTCAAATATTATTGACAGATACAACAATTTTGACTTTTTTTTATTTTTGTTCAAAATTGCAAAACAAAAACGTTCTCGGTTTTTGGAAATTGTTCAGATTAAAAAATGTCAAAAGTCCCTCAAAATGTTTAAGCTTTCACCAAATGTTCAATTTTTTTATAAATTTGTTAACAAAATTGGAAATGTTGACGTTTCAAAAGTACACAGTCACATTTTTTCAAAAAATGAATCATGTTCTATTTTAAAAAAAAAGTTTATATATGCCCTGGCTTTTAGTTTTTATAGCCTGCGCTGCTTATTTGGATACTGAAGGTTGTTA
>NC_057808.1:421185981-421241432 GCF_018294505.1 Triticum aestivum | reverse complement strand
AAAAACAATCCGCTATGGTAAACCGTTGCTGTGTTTTTTACTTTTTTCATAAAACTAATCTATATCTATACCAATATAAAAGGACCCAAAGGGGCATATCCAAATGATCTCGGCCATCAAACTAAGTCTATCCAACGACCTCGACTGCTCCAATGGCGAGCGTTCAACGTGTTTAACGTGCAATTAATATCATACCAAATATTACACTAATCATAGAATTAACACACAAATAATATCATACCTAATATCCACGTGCAATTAATATATTGCCTAAATATTAACGTGCGGACGTGCGCATTTACTAGTAAGACAAAAGGAGATGAAAGCAAGAGAACAGCACGTACAACACCGAAAGATGCTAATGGGGTGGCCCATTCGAATGAACCCGTGCGAATCACTCACATTCTGTCGCAAGATGCGATAAATAGGAAGTACCCGCCTAAAGCGGACTTTCAAAGCACGGGTGCATTGGAGCATGTTTTTTTAACCCCTAAAAAAATGATGCTTCAAAGTTTTTATTTTTTACTTTCTACATGAATATGCATGCATGTGGTAAGTACCTATGAGTTTTGTTTAATAATTTGTATGTATTATTACGCTGCACAAAAAAGACAAAATTCTGGCCCCATTTTTTTTTCCAACTGGGCATCCCCTTTCCATTAATTTCTTAAGGAAATACAAAGTCTGCATCAGCATCTAAACATACAGATAAAGGAGAAATGATAGAACAGGAGGCAGGATGAAGCATCATCAGGAAAACTCGCTACAGACCGAGCATAAAGGAGGAAGCTAAGTTTAACTCGCTCACACAAGCCGCTACAGTACTACTCAAAAAACATCACCAAAAGGAAAACGAAGAAGACGGAGCATCCGGACGATCAAGGCCAAAACGAAAGCTTTTCTCCCCATGCGAATTGATCTTTTTGAATCAACATGTCGTCTCATGTCCAATTGTAGAAGCTCCAGGCTTCATCTGACGGGCAAGAATCGTCGCTTCCTTCATCAGCACCTGAACTCCTCCTTGAAAAATGTCCTTCCCAGCACCTTTCAGTAGCCCTGCCCAGTAAAGCATGAATGAACAAATGGTGAAGACAGCCTCCACGAACGACCGGACAACATGATTGTCAAAGGTAACTTTGTTTCTAAGGGTCCGGAACCTCCAGCAAACAGCAGCCACACAAAGCATATAAGATTCAGTGACCCCCAGGCAGGAAAGCATAGAGCCAAGTAAAGCTCTGCCAAAGGTTTCTAGGACAACAATTAGCACCAATCACTTTGCCAATGCTGCCCCACACAGATTTAGCAATCCCACAACCAAAAAACAGGTGTTGCGCATCTTTCGGGACATTATAGAAAGAGCACAAAGGATTTCCAGTCCACTTCTTTTTTCTCAGATTATCTCTAGTCAAGATTGCGTTACGAAACAATTGCCACATATGAATCTTAATTTTCAAAGGTATTGGAGCCTTCCAAATCCACCCACTACTAGCTCCAGCCAGGGGTTTTTCTAGCCATTTATATACTGATCTAGTAGATAACTTCCATTTTTATTCACGTCCCAACTAACTCTATCAGGAACTTTGTAGGTCAGGGGAAAAACACCTTCCAAACTCATGCGCACACCCTTTATCAATAAATTTTGCCACGGTACATTCCTGATCATTTCAAATGTCAAACAACAAAGGATAAGAATTTTTGAGCACACAAGAACCCATCCAAGGATCATGCTGCCACAACCTAACAAGGTTACTGTTGGGGAACGTAGCATGCAATTTCAAAAAATTTCCTACGATCACGCAAGATCTATCTAGGAGATGCATAGCAACGAGAGGAGGAGAGTGTGTCCACGTACCCTCCTAGACCGAAAGTGAAAGCGTTAGGTTAATGCGGTTGATGTAGTCGAACGTCTTCGCGATCCAACCGATCAAGTACCAAACGTACGACACCTCCAAGTTCAGCACACGTTCATCTCGATGACATCCCTCGAACTCTTGATCCAGCAGAGGGTCGAGGGAGAGTTTTGTCAGCACGACGGTGTGGTGACGGCGATGGTGACGTGATCCGCGCAGGGCTTCGCCTAAGCACTACGTGAATATGACCGGAGGAGTAATTAAACCGTGGAGAGAGACACCGCACACGGCTTGGAACAATTGGTGTGTCTCCAAGGGGTGCCCTGCCCACGTATATAAAGGAGTGAGAGGAGGAGGCCGGCCACCAGGGGGGCGCGCCAAGAGGGGGGAGTCCTACTAGGACTCTAGTCCTAGTAGGATTCGGCCCCCTTTTTTCCTTCTCATGGAGGGGTGATGACCCACAAGTATAGGGGATCTATCGTAGTCCTTTCGATAAGTAAGAGTGTCGAACCCAACGAGGAGCAGAAGGAAATGATAAGCGGTTTTCAGCAAGGTATTCTCTGCAAGCACTGAAATTATCGGTAACAGATAGTTTTGTGATAAGATAATTTGTAACGGGTAGCAAGTAACAAAAGTAAATAAAGTGCAGCAAGGTAGCCCAATCCTTTTTGTAGCAAAGGACAAGCCTGGACAAATTCTTATATAGAGAAAAGTGCTCCCGAGGACACATGGGAATTATCGTCAAGCTAGTTTTGATCACGTTCATATGATTCGCGTTCGGTACTTTGATAATTTGATATGTGGGTGGATCGGTGCTTGGGTGCTGTCCTTACTTGGACAAGCATCCCACTTATGATTAACTCCTATTGCAAGCATCCACAACTACAAAAGAAGTATTAAGGTAAACCTAACCATAGCATGAAACATATGGATCCAAATCAGCCCCTTACGAAGCAACGCATAAACTAGGGTTTAAGCTTCTGTCACTCTAGCAACCCATCATCTACTTATTACTTCCCAATGCCTTCCTCTAGGCCCAAATAATGGTGAAGTGTCATGTAGTCGACGTTCACATAACACCACTAGAGGAGAGACAACATACATCTCATCAAAATGTCGAACGAATACCAAATTCACATGACTACTAATAGCAAGACTTCTCCCATGTCCTCAGGAACAAACGTAACTACTCATAAAGCATATTCATGTTCATAATCAGAGGGGTATTAATATGCATAATGGATCTGAACATATGATCTTCCACCAAATAAACCAACTAGCATCAACTACAAGGAGTAATCAACACTACTAGCAACCCACATGTACCAATCTCAGAATTAGAGACAAGAATTGGATACAAGAGATGAACTAGGGTTTGAGAGGAGATGGTGCTGGTGAATATGTTGATGAAGATTGGCCCCCTCCCGATGAGAGGAGCGTTGGTGATGACGATGGCGATGATTTCCCCCTCCCGGAGGGAAGTTTCCCCGGCAGAACAGCTCTGCCGGAGCCCTAGATTGGTTCCGCCAAGGTTCCGCCTCGTGGCGGCGGAGTCTCGTCCCGAAAGCTTGTTTATGATTTTTCCTGGGACAAAAGACTTCATATAGCAGAAGATGGGCACGGGAGGGCCACCAGGGGACCCACGAGGCAGGGGGCGCGCCCCCACCCTCGTGCCCAGGGTGTGGGTCCCCTCTGGTATTTTCTTCGCTCAGTATTTTTTATTATTTCCAAAAATAACTTCCGTGGAGTTTCAGGACTTTTGGAGTTGTGCAGAATAGGTCTCTAATATTTGCTCCTTTTCCAGCCCAGAATTCCAGCTGCCGGCATTCTCCCTCTTTATGTAAACCTTATAAAATAAGAGATAATAGGCATAAGTATTGTGACATAAAGTGTAATAACAGCCCATAATGCAATAAATATCGGTATAAAAGCATGATGCAAAATGGACGTATCAACTCCCCCAAGCTTAGACCTCGCTTGTCATCAAGCGGAAGCCGATAACGATAAATATGTCCACATGTTTAGAGATAGAGGTGTCGATAAAATAAAATACGGACATGAGGGCATCATGATCATTCTTATAACAGCAACATAAATATATATTTTGTCATATGATTTCTTATGCTAAAGTAATAATCTATTCACAATGTAAAGTATGAATCAGAAACTTCATTGAGAACTAACAAACTATAATATCAGTCATTGAGACAATTGCAATTTATCACAACATCAGAAAGAGTCAATACAAGAGCTTTTCAGCAAGTCCACATACTCAACTATCATTTAGTCTTTCACAATTGCTAACACTCACGCAATACTTGTGGTTACGGAGTTTTAATCGGACACAGAGAAAGATAGGGGCTTATAGTTTCGCCTCCCAACCTTTTACCTCAAGGGTAATGTCAACAATAATAGTTCATGCTAACTTACATCCAATTGGATATATATATCAGGATATTTCCAACACAAGGTGCTTGCCAAAGGATAAAATATAAAAAGGAAAGGTGAAGATCACCATGACTCTTCCATAAGGTAAAAGATAAAAGTAAAAGATAGGCCCTTCGCAGAGGGAAGCAGAGGTTGTCATGCGCTTTCATGGTTGGATGCACGAAATCTTAATGCAAAAGAACGTCACTTTATATTGCCACTTGTGATATGGACCTTTATTATGCAGTCCGTCGCTTTTATTTCTTCCACATCACAAGATCGTATAAAGCTTATTTTCTCCCACACTAATAAGTCATACATATTTAGAGAGCAATTTTTATTGTTGCACCAATGACAACTTACTTGAAGGATCTTACTCAATCCATAGGTAGATATGGTGGACTCTCATGGCAAAACTGGGTTTAAGGGTACTTGGAAGCACAAGTAGTATCTCTACTTGGTGCAAAGAATTTGGCTAGCATGAGGGAGAAAGGCAAGATCAACATGTTGGATGATCCATGATAATATACTTTATCTCAGATATAAGAAAACATAACCCATTACGTTGTCTTCCTTGTCCAACATCAACTCTTTAGCATGTCATACTTTAATGAGTGCTCACATCATAAAAGATGTCCAAGATAGTATATTTATATGTGAAACCTCTCTTTCTTTACTACTTCCTATTAATTGCAACGATGACCAAAGCTATGTTTGTCAACTCTCAACAACTTTTAATCATCATACTCTTTATATGTGAAGTCATTACTCTCCATAAGATCAATATGATCTCTTTTTATTTCTTTTTATTTATTTATATTCTTTCTCTTTCTTTTATTCACTCAAGATCATGGCAAAATAATCAAGCCCTTGACTCAACACTAATCTAGCTCACGGACTCGATTACATAGGGGATCATAAAGCAAAACTCAAAACTAAATCATACTAAAACTTTATTCTACTAGATCAAGATACTACCAAAAGGACCGAACTAAGAAAAACAGTAAAGATAGAGATGTGATGGTGATATGATACCGGGGCACCTCCCCCAAGCTTGGCAGTTGCCAAGGGGAGTGCCCATACCCATGTGATTATGTCTCCTTTGCTGGTGAAGAAGATGGAGGTGATGATGGATAGTCGCACATCGAGCGTAAGAGGTCCTCCAACTTGCGGATAATGCCCTTGAGTGCGATGATATGCTCCTTCAACAAAATATTTTCACGTGTGAGATACTTGTTTTGTATACGAGCTAACTCAATCATCTTGAAAGCTTCGATCTCAGTTGGGGTAAGAAGATTGTGATCAAGTTGAAGGATGTCTTCTGCTGCCGGAACTTGGTCCTCCGTGGCCTTCTTGATCCCTTCCTCCTTGTTGATCTCCATGGGTTCTTCCCTCTTCAGCTCTGTCTTCATTAGCCAAGCATCGTTGTCACCATTGTTGGAGGAGGGGGACGACATGATGCCTGGCCTTGACAACCCTGACAGAAAACAACTCGAAACAAGAAGAGAGGATAATTGCGTGATATAGGAGTCAAAACCTTCGGGAGATTATATAATGAATTTTTACCGACCAAAATACGTATCGTGCAAGAAAACGGAGTCCGGAGAGCGCACGAGGTGCCCACGAGGCAGGGGGCGCGCCCAGGGGGGTAGGGCGCGCCCTCCATCCTCGTGGAGGCCTCGTGTCCTTCCCAGACTGCTTCTTATTTTCCTATTTTTCCAAATATTCCAAAACAAAGAAAAATTGCCATTAGAACTGTTTCGGAGTCGGTTTACTTACCGTGCCACATGCCTATTCCTTTTTGCAGTCTGAAACTTTTTGGAAAGTGTCCCTTATGTATTCCTCCGGGGTTACGGTTTTAATAATATTAGTTTCAACATTTATGGGATTACCTGAGATATAATGTTTGATTCTTTGACCGTTTACCACCTTCGGATTTGTGCCTTCAAAGTTGTTGATTTTTATGGCACCGGAACGATAGACCTCCTCGATAACGTAAGGACCTTCCCATTTAGAGAGAAGTTTTCCTGCAAAAAATCTTAAACGAGAGTTGTATAGCAATACATAATCACCTACATTAAACTCACGCTTTTGTATCCTTTTGTCATGCCGTCTTTTAACTTTTTCTTTAAACAACTTGGCATTCTCGTAGGCTTGGGTTCTCCATTCATCAAGTGAGCTAGTGTCAAATAACCTCTTCTCACCGGCAAGTTTAAAATCATAATTGAGCTCTTTAATGGCCCAGTATGCCTTATGTTCTAGTTCGAGAGGTAAGTGACATGCTTTTCCATAAACCATTTTATACGGAGACATACCCATAGGATTTTTATATGCAGTTCTATAGGCCCGTAATGCATCATCAAGTTTCTTGGACCAATTCTTTCTAGATCTATTAACAGTCTTTTGCAGAATTAATTTAAGCTCTCTATTGCTCAATTCTACTTGACCACTAGACTGTGGGTGATAAGGAGATGCAAGTCTATGATTAACATCATACTTAGCAAGCATTTTACAAAAAGCACCATGAATAAAATGTGAACCACCATCAGTCATTAAATATCTAGGGACTCCAAACCTCGGAAAAATAACTTCTTTAAGAATCTTAATAGAAGTGTTATGATCAGCACTACTAGTTGGAATAGCTTCTACCCACTTAGTAACGTAATCAACATCAACTAAAATATGTGTATATCCATTAGAGGCAGGAAACGGTCCCATATAATCAAAGCCCCAAACATCAAATGGTTCAATAACAAGTGAATAATTCATAGGCATTTCTTGACGTCTACTAATATTACCAATTCTTTGACATTCATCACAAGATAAGACAAACTTACGAGCATCCTTGAAGAGAGTAGGCCAATAAAAACTGGATTGCAATACCTTATGTGCAGTTCTGTCTCCAGCGTGGTGTCCTCCATAAGCCTCGGAGTGACACTTGCGTAGGATCTGTTCCTGTTCATGCTCAGGTACACAACGTCTAATAACACCATCTACTCCTTCCTTTATAAAGATGTGGGTCATCCCAGAAGTAATGTCTTAAATCATAGAAAAACTTTTTCTTTTGCTGGTATGTGAAACTAGGTGGTATAAATTTAGCAACAATGTAATTAGCATAATCAGCATACCATGGAGCAGTACGAGAAGCATTTATGGCATTCAGTTGTTCATCAGGAAAACTATCATCAATGGGTAGTGGGTCATCAAGAACATTTTCTAACCTAGACAAGTTGTCTGCAACGGGGTTCTCAACTCCCTTTCTATCAATAATATGCCAATCAAATTCTTGTAGCAAGAGAACCCATCTAATAAGTCTAGGTTTAGCATCTTTCTTTTCCATAAGGTATTTAATAGCAGCATGATCAGTGTGAATAGTTACTTTAGAATCAACAATATAAGGTCTGAACTTATCACAAGCAAATACAACTGCTAAGAATTCTTTTTCAGTAGTGGCATAATTTCTCTGGGCATTGTCTAGAGTTTTACTAGCATATTGAATAACATTTAATTTCTTATCAACTCTTTGCCCCAGAACAGCACCTACGACATAATCGCTAGCATCACACATAATTTCAAAAGGTAAATTCCAATAAGGTGCCTGAACAATAGGTGCAAAGATCAATGCTTTCTTGAGTATTTCAAATGCTTCTACACAATCATCATTAAAAACGAACGGTATATCTTTTTGTAAGAGATTAGTCAGAGGCCGAGAAATTTTTGAGAAGTCCTTAATGAACCTCCTATAAAAACCGGCATGACCAAGGAAACTTCTTATACCTTTGATGTCCTTGGGACATGGCATCTTTTCAATAGCATCAACTTTAGCTTTATCAACTTCAATGCCTCTTTCAGAAATCTTATGCCCCAAGACAATGCCTTCGTTAACCATAAAGTGGCACTTTTCCCAATTCAAGACAAGGTTAGTTTCTTCACATCTTTGCAAAACTCGATCAGGGTTGCTCAAGCAATCATCAAAAGAGGATCCATAGACGGAGAAATCGTCCATGAAAACCTCACAAATCTTTTCACAAAAATCAGAGAATATAGCCATCATGCATCTTTGAAAGGTAGCTGGTGCATTACATAAACCAAAAGGCATATGTCTATAAGCAAAAGTACCGAAAGGGCAAGTAAATGTGGTCTTTGCTTGATCATCAGCTGACACAGGTATTTGAGAGAAACCAGAATAACCATCTAGAAAGCAAAAATGTGTGTGTTTGGATAATCTTTCTAGCATTTGATCAATGAATGGCAAGGGGTAATGATCTTTTTTAGTAGCTTTGTAAATTTGCGGAAATCAATTACCATCCTATAACCTATAACAATTCTTTGCGGAATCAATTCATCTTTATCATTAGGAACAACAGTAATACCTCCCTTCTTAGGGACACAATGGACAGGACTTACCCACTGACTATCAGCAACGGGATAAATTATACCTGCCTCAAGGAGCTTTAGTATTTCCTTTCTTACCACTTCTTTCATCTTAGGATTCAGCCGTCATTGATGATCAATAACTGGTTTGGCATCTTTCTCTAAATTTATTTTGTGTTGACATAGAGTGGGACTAATGCCCTTAAGATCATCAAGAGTATATCCAATAGCAGCACGGTGCTTCTTCAGAGTTTTCAATAATTTTTCTTCCTCCTTCTCTGAAAGGTTAGCACTAATAATAACAGGATATATCTTCTTTTCATCAAGATAAGCATATTTAAGAGTATCAGGCAATGGTTTAAGCTCAAACACGGGATCACCCTCGGGTGGAGGAGGATCCCTAGAATTTTGATAGGCAAGTTGTGTTTCAGAATGGGTCCCTGTTTAAAGAACACTTCATCTATTTCCCTTCTTTCATTCATAAACATATCATTTTCATGGTCTAGCAGATATTGTTCTAAAGGATCACTAGGAGGCACGACAATAGAAGCAAGACCAATAATTTCATCCTTACTAGGCAATTCCTCTTCACGGTGTTGTCTACAAAATTTAGAGAAATTAAACTCATGAGACATATCATCCAAGCCAATAGTGACAACATCCTTCTCGCAGTCTATCTTAGCATTAACAGTGTTTAAGAAGGGTCTACCAAATATAATGGGACAAAAACTATCTTGAGGGGAACCAAGAACAAGAAAATCAGCAGGATATTTAACTTTCCCACACAAGACTTCAACATCTCTAACAATCCCAATCAGTGAAATGGTATCTCTATTGGCAAGCTTAATGGTGACATCAATTTCTTCTAACTCAGCGGGTGCAATATCATGCATAATTTCTTTATATAAGTCAATAGGTATTGCACTAGCACTAGCACCCATATCACACAAGCCATGATAACAATGATCTCCTATTTTAACAGAAATAACAGGCATGCCTACCACAAGTCTATGTTTATCTTTAGCACTAGGTTTAGCAATTCTAGCAGTCTCATCACAGAAATAAATAGCATGCCCATCAATATTATCAGCCAAGAGATCTTTAACAATAGCAATATTAGGTTCAACTTTAACTTGCTCAGGAGGTGTATAAGTTATAATATTACTTTTACGAACCACAGTTGAAGCTTTAGCATGATCCTTTATCCTAACAGGAAAAGGTGGTTTCTCAACATAGGTAGTAGGAACAATAGGATCATTATAAGTGATAGTCTTTTCTTCAACTTTAATAGGTTCTACTACTTTTAATTCTATGGGAGGATGATATTTAAACCACTTCTCCTTAGGGAGATCAACATGAGTAGCAAAGGATTCACAAAAAGAAGCTACTATCTCAGAGTCAAGTCCATATTTAGTGCTAAATTTACGGAAAACATCGGTATCCATAAAAGATTTAACACAATCAAACTTAGGTGTTATACTTGACTCCTTACCTTCGTTGAGGTCCCAATCTTCAGAGTTGCGTTTAATTCTTTCCAATAAATCTCATTTGAATTCAATAGTCTTCATCATAAAAGAACTAGTACAAGAAGTATCGAGCATGGCGCGATTGTTATCAGAAAGCCGAGCATAAAAATTCTGAATAATCATTTCTCTTGAGAGCTCATGATTGGGGCATGAATATAACATTGACTTAAGCCTCCCCCAAGCTTGAGCGATGCTTTATCCTTCACGAGGCCAAAAATTATATATATAATTACGATCACGATGAACAAGATACATAGGATAAAACTTCTGATGGAATTCCAATTTCAACCGTTTGTAGTCCCATGATCCCATATCATCACATAGTCTATACCATGTCAATGCATCTCCCTTCAAAGATAAAGGGAAGACCTTCTTCTTGATAACATCATCGGGCATACCTGCAAGCTTAAACAATCCACAAACTTCATCCACATAGATTAAGTGTAAATTCGGATGCAATGTTCCATCTCCTGCAAAAGGATTAGCTAGCAGTTTCTCTATCATACCCGAAGGAATTTCAAAGTAGACATTTTCATTTTCAGTAGGTTCAGTAGGCTGAGGAGCAACTATTTGCTCTACCGGTTGGGGTGAAGATACCCCGAACAAGCCCCTCAAAGGATTACTTTCCATAGTAACAAGTGACAGTAAATTTCAGCACACTATATAAATTTTTCCTTACCAAATTCCACCTACCAAAGGCGCTTCACTCCCCGGCAACGGCGCCAGAAAAGAGTCTTGATGACCCACAAGTATAGGGGATCTATCGTAGTCCTTTCGATAAGTAAGAGTGTCGAACCCAACGAGGAGCAGAAGGAAATGATAAGCGGTTTTCAGCAAGGTATTCTCTGCAAGCACTGAAATTATCGGTAACAGATAGTTTTGTGATAAGATAATTTGTAACGGGTAGCAAGTACCAAAAGTAAATAAAGTGCAGCAAGGTGGCCCAATCCTTTTTGTAGCAAAGGACAAGCCTGGACAAATTCTTATATAGAGAAAAGCGCTCCCGAGGACACATGGGAATTATTGTCAAGCTAGTTTTCATCACGTTCATATGATTCGCGTTCGGTACTTTGATAATTTGATATGTGGGTGGACCGGTGCTTGGGTGCTGTCCTTACTTGGACAAGCATCCCACTTATGATTAACTCCTATTGCAAGCATCCGCAACTACAAAAGAAGTATTAAGGTAAACCTAACCATAGCATGAAACATATGGATCCAAATCAGCCCCTTACGGCTTAAACTAGGGTTTAAGCTTCTGTCACTCTAGCAACCCATCATCTACTTATTACTTCCCAATGCCTTCCTCTAGGCCCAAATAATGGTGAAGTGTCATGTAGTCGACGTTCACATAACACCACTAGAGGAGAGACAACATACATCTCATCAAAATATCGAACGAATACCAAATTCACATGACTACTAATAGCAAGACTTCTCCCATGTCCTCAGGAACAAACGTAACTACTCACAAAGCATATTCATGTTCATAATCAGAGGGGTATTAATATGCATAATGGATCTGAACATATGATCTTCCACCAAATAAACCAACTAGCATCAACTACAAGGAGTAATCAACACTACTAGCAACCCACATGTACCAATCTCAGACTTAGAGTCAAGAATTGGATACAAGAGATGAACTAGGGTTTGAGAGGAGATGGTGCTGGTGAAGATGTTGATGAAGATTGGCCCCCTCCCGATGAGAGGAGCATTGGTGATGACGATGGCGATGATTTCCCCCTCCCGGAGGGAAGTTTCCCCGGCAGAACAGCTCTGCCGGAGCCCTAGATTGGTTCCGCCAAGGTTCCGCCTCGTGGCGGCGGACTCTCGTCCCGAAAGCTTGCTTATGATTTTTCTTGGGACAAAAGACTTCATATAGCAGAAGATGGACACCGGAGGGCCACCAGGGGACCCACGAGGCAAGGGGCGCGCCCAGGGGGTAGGGCGCGCCCCCCACCCTCGTGCCCAGGGTGTGGTTCCCCTCTGGTATTTTCTTCGCTCAGTATTTTTTTATTATTTCCAAAAATAACTTCCGTGGAGTTTCAGGACTTTTGGAGTTGTGCAGAATAGGTCTATAATATTTGCTCCTTTTCCAGCCCAGAATTCCAGCTGCCGGCATTCTCCCTCTTTATGTAAACCTTGTAAAATAAGAGAGAATAGGCATAAGTATTGTGACATAAAGTGTAATAACAGCCCATAATGCAATAAATATCGGTATAAAAGCATGATGCAAAATGGACGTATCAAGGGGGAAAGAGGGAAGGAGAGGGAGAGGGGGAAAGGAAAGGGGGGCCGCACCCCCTTCCCCTTGTCCAATTCGAACAGACCATGGGGGGGGGGGGGCGCCACCCCTTGTGGGCTCCCCTCTCTCTCCCATATGTCCCATGTTGGCCCATTACTTCCCCGGGGGGTTCCGGTAACCCCTCGGTACTCTGATAAATATCCGAAACGTCCCGAAACCATTCCGGTGTCCAAATACTATCGTCCAATATATCAATCTTTACCTCTCGATCATTTCAAGACTCCTCGTCATGTCCGTGATCTCATCCGGGACTCCGAACAATCTTAGGTCACCAAAACACATAACTCATAATACAAATTGTCATCGAACGTTAAGTGTGCGGACCCTACCGGTTCGAGAACTATGTAGACATGACCGAGACATATCTCCGGTCAAAAACCAACAGCGGAACCTGGATGATCATATTGGTTCCTAAATATTCTACGAAGATCTTTATCGGTCAAACCGAGGAGGAGGCCAGCCACAAGGGGGCGCGCCATGGGGGGAGTCCTACTAGGACTCCACTCCTAGTAGGATTCGCCCTCCCCCTTTTTTCCTTTCTTACCAGAGGGGAAAAGGAAGGAGAGGGAGAGGGAGAGGGAAAGGGGGGCACCGCCCTTGCAACCACCCCTTGCAGCCCTCCTCTCTCTCTCCACTAAGGCCCATCTAGGCCCAATCCTTCCCCGGGGGGTTCCAGTAACCCCTCGGTACTCCGGTAAAATACCCGAACCACTCGAAACCATTCCGATGTCAGAATACTACCTTCCAATATATGAATCTTTACCTCTCGACCATTTTGAGACTCCTCGTCATGTCTGTGATCTCATCTGGAACTCCGAACAAACTTCGGTCACCAAAACACATAACTCATAATATAAATCATCATCGAACGTTAAGCGTGCGGACCCTACAGGTTCGAGAACTATGTAGTGAAGGAAATATGCCCTAGAGGCAATAATAAAGTTATTATTTATTTACTTATATCATGATAAATGTTTATTATTCATGCTAGAATTGTATTAACCGGAAACATAATACTTGTGTGAATACATAGATAAACAGAGTGTCACTAGTATGCCTCTACTTGACTAGCTCGTTGATCAAAGATGGTTATGTTTCCTAGCCATAGACATGAGTTGTCATTTGATTAACGGGATCACATCATTAGGAGAATGATGTGATTGACTTGACCCATTCCGTTAGCTTAGCACTTGATAGTTTAGTATTCTGCTATTGCTTTCTTCATGACTTATACAAGTTCCTATGACTATGAGATTATGCAACTCCCGTTTACCGGAGGAACACTTTGTGTGCTACCAAACGTCACAATGTAACTGGGTGATTATAAAGGTGCTCTACAGGTGTCTCCGAACGTATTTGTTGGGTTGGCGTATTTCGAGATTAGGATTTGTCACTCCGATTGTCGGAGAGGTATCTCTGGGCCCACTCGGTAATGCACATCACTATAAGCCTTGCAAGAATTGTAACTAATGAGTTAGTTGCGGGATGATGTATTACGGAACGAGTAAAGAGACTTGCCGGTAACAAGATTGAACTAGGTATTGAGATACGGACGATCGAATCTCGGGCAAGTAACATACCGATGACAAAGGGAACAACGTATGTTGTTATGCGGTTTGACCGATAAAGATCTTTGTAGAATATGTGGGAGACAATATGAGCATCCAAGTTCTGCTATTGGTTATTGACTGGAGACGTGTCACGGTCATGTCTACATAGTTCTCGAACCCGTAGGGTCCGCACGCTTAAAGTTCGATGACGGTTATATTATGAGTTTATGTGTTTTGATGTACCGAAGGTAGTTCCGAGTCCCGGATGTGATCACGGACATGACGAGGAGTCTCAAAATGGTCGAGACATAAAGATCGATATATTGGACGACTATATTTGGACACCGGAATGGTTCCGGGTGAGATCGGGATAATGCCGGAGCACCGGGAGGTTATCGGAACCCCCCGGGAGGTATACGGGCCTTAATGGGCTTTAGTGGAAAGGAGGGGAAAGGAGCAAGGGAGTGGGCGTGCCCCCCCAAGCCCAATCCGAATTGGGAAGGGGGCCGGCCCCCCTTTCCTTCCTCCCTCCTTCCTCTTCCTTCCCTCTCCCTCTCCAAATAGGAAAAGGTGGAGTCCTACTCCTGGTGGGAGTAGGACTCCCACCTTGGGCGCGCCTCCTCCCCTTGGCTGGCCCTCTCCTCTCTCCTTTATATACGGAGGAGGGGGGCACCCCATAGACACAACAATTGATCTCTTGGATCTCTTAGCCGTGTGCGGTGCCCCCCTCCACCATAGTCCACCTCGATAATATCGTAGCGGTGCTTAGGCGAAGCCCTGCGTCGGTAGCAACATCATAATCGTCACCACGCCGTCGTGCTAACGGAACTCTCCCTCAAAGCTTGGCTGGATCGGAGTTCGAGGGACGTCATCGAGTTGAACGTGTGCAGAACTCGGAGGTGCCGTGTGTTCGGTACTTGATCGGTCAGATCGTGAAGACGTACGACTAAATCAACCGCGTTGTGCTAACGCTTCCGCTTTCGGTCTACGAGGGTACGTGGACACACTCTCCCCTCTCGTTGCTATGCATCACCATGATCTTGCGTGTGCGTAGGATTTTTTTTGAAATTACTACGTTCCCCAACAGTGGCATCTGAGCCTGGTTTTATGCGTTGATGTTATATGCACGAGTAGAACACAAGTGAGTTGTGGGCGATACAAGTCATACTGCTTACCAGCATGTCACACTTTGGTTCGGCGGTATTGTTGGATGAAGCGGCCCGAACCGACATTACGCGTACGCTTACGCGAGATTGGTTCTACCGACGTGCTTTGCACACAGGTGGCTGGCGGGTGTCAGTTTCTCCAACTTTAGTTGAACCGAGTGTGGCTACGCCCGGTCCTTGAGAAGGTTAAAACATCACTAACTTGACGAACTATCGTTGTGGTTTTGATGCGTAGGTAAGAACGGTTCTTGCTCAGCCCGTAGCAGCCACGTAAAACTTGCAACAACAAAGTATAGGACATCTAACTTGTTTTTGCAAGGCATGTTGTGATGTGATATGGTCAAGGCATGATGCTATATTTTATTGTATGAGATGATCATGTTTTGTAACCGAGTTATCGGCAACTGGCAGGAGCCATATGATTGTCGCTTTATTGTATGCAATGCAATTGCCCTGTAATTGCTTTACTTTATCACTAAGCGGTAGCGATAGTCGTAGAAGCAATAGTTGGCAAGACGACAACGATGCTACGATGGAGATCAAGGTGTCGCGCTGGTGACGATGGTGATCATGACGGTGCTTCGGAGATGGAGATCACAAGCACAAGATGATGATGGACATATCATATCACTTATATTGATTGCATGTGATGTTCATCTTTTATGCATCTTATTTTGCTTTGATTGACGGTAGCATTATAAGATGATCTTTCACTAAATTTCAAGATAAAAGTGTTCTCCCTGAGTATGCATCATTGCCAATGTTCGTCGTGCCGAGACACCACGTGATGATCGGGTGTGATAAGCTCTACGTCCATCTACAACGGGTGCAAGCCAGTTTTGCACACGCAGAATACTCGGGTTAAACTTGACAAGCCTAGCATATGCAGATATGGCCTCGGAACACTGAGACCGAAAGGTCGAGCGTGAATCATATAGTAGAAATGATCAACATAGTGATGTTCACCATTGAAAACTACTCCATCTCACGTGATGATCGGACATGGTTTAGTTGATTTGGATCACGTGATCACTTAGATGATTAGAGGGATGTCTATCTAAGTGGGAGTTCTTAAGTAATATGATTAATTGAACTTAAATTTATCATGAACTTAGTACCTGATAGTATTTTGCTTGTCTGTGTTGATTGTAGATAGATGGCCCATGCTGTTGTTCCATTGAATTTTAATGCGTTCCTTGAGAAAGCAAAGTTGAAAGATGATGGTAGCAATTACACGGACTGGGTCCGTAACTTCAGGATTATCCTCATTGCTGCACAGAAGAATTACGTCCTGGAAGCACCGCTAGGTGCCAAACCTGCTGTAGGAGCAACACCAGAAGTTATGAACGTCTGGCAGAGCAAAGCTGATGACTACTCGATAGTTCAGTGTGCCATGCTTTACGGCTTAGAACCGGGACTTCAACGACGTTTGGAACGTCATGGAGCATATGAGATGTTACAGGAGTTGAAGTTAGTATTTCAAGCAAATGCCCGGATTGAGAGATATGAAGTCTCCAATAAGTTCTACAGCTGCAAGATGGAGGAGAATAGTTCTGTCAGTGAGCATACACTCAGAATTTCTGGATATAACAATCACTTGATTCAACTGGGAGTTAATCTTCCGGATGATAGCGTCATTGACAGAATTCTTCAATCACCGCCACCAAGCTACAAGAGCTTCGTGATGAACTATAACATGCAAGGGATGGATAAGACAATTCCCGAGCTCTTCGCAATGCTAAAGGCTGCGGAGTAGAAATCAAGAAGGAGCATCAAGTGTTGATGGTCAATAAGACCACTAGTTTCAAGAAAAATGGCAAAGGGAAGAAGAAGGGGAACTTCAAGAAGAACAGCAAACAAGTTGCTGTTCAAGAGAAGAAACCCAAGTCTGGACCTAAGCCTGAGACTGAGTGCTTCTACTGCAAGCAGACTGGTTACTGGAAGCGGAACTGCCCCAAGTATTTGGCGGATAAGAAGGATGGCAAGGTGAACAAAGGTATATGTGATATACATGTTATTGATGTGTACCTTACCAGAGCTTGCAGTAGCACCTGGGTATTTAGTACTGGTTCTGTTGCTAATATTTGCAACTCGAAACAGGGACTACGGATTAAGCGAAGACTGGCTAAGGACGAGGTGACGATGCGCGTGGGAAATGGTTCCAAAGTCGATGTGATCGCCGTCGGCACACTACCTCTACATCTACCTTCGGAACTAGTTTTAGACCTAAATAATTGTTATTTGGTGCCAGCGTTGAGCATGAACATTATATCTGGATCTTGTTTGGTGCGAGACGGCTATTCATTTAAATATGAGAATAATGGTTGTTCTATTTATATGAGTAATATCTTTTATGGCCATGCACCCTTGAAGAGTGGTCTATTTTTGTTGAATCTCGATAGTAGTGATACACATATTAATAATGTTGAAGCCAAAAGATGCAGAGTTGATAATCATAGTGCAACTTATTTGTGGCACTGCCGTTTGGGTCATATTGGTGTAAAGCACATGAAGAAACTCCATACTGATGGACTTTTGGAATCACTTGATTATGAATCACTTAGTACTTGCGAACCATGCCTCATGGGTAAGATGACTAAAACGCCGTTCTCCGGAACTATGGAGTGAGCAACTGATTTATTGGAAATCATACATACTGATGTATGTGGTCCAATGAATGTTGAGGCTCGCGGCGGGTATCGTTATTTTCTCACCTTCACAGATGATTTAAGCAGATATGGGTATATCTGCTTAATGAAACATAAGTCTGAAACATTTGAAAAGTTCAAAGAATTTCAGAGTAAAGTTGAAAATCATCGTAACAAGAAAATAAAGTTTCTACGATCTGATCGTGGAGGAGAATATTTGAGTTATGAGTTTGGTCTACATTTGAAACAATGCGGAATAGTTTCGCAACTCACGCCACCCGGAACACCACAGCGTAATGGTGTGTCCGAACGTCGTAATCATACTTTACTAGATATGGTGCGATCTATGATGTCTCTTACTGATTTACCGCTATCGTTTTGGGGTTATGCTTTAGAGACGGCCGCATTCACGTTAAAATAGGGCACCATCAAAATCCATTGAGACGACGCCTTGTGAACTGTGGTTTGGCAAGAAACCAAAGTTGTCGTTTCTTAAAGTTTGGGGCTGCGATGCTTATGTGAAAAAGATTCAACCTGATAAGCTTGAACCCAAATCGGAGAAATGTGTCTTCATAGGATACCCAAAGGGAACTGTTGGGTACACCTTCTATCATAGATCCGAAGGCAAGACATTCGTTGCCAAGAATGGATCCTTTCTAGAGAAGGAGTTTCTCTCGAAAGAAGTGAGTGGGAGGAAATTAGAACTTGATGAGGTAACCGTACCTGCTCCCTTATTGGAAAGTAGTTCATCACAGAAACCGGTTCCTGTGACGTCTACACCAATTAGTGAGGAAGTTAATGATGATGATCATGAAACTTCAGATCAAGTTGTTACTGAACCTCGTAGGTCAACCAGAGTAAGATCCGCACCAGAGTGGTACGGTAATCCTGTTCTGGAGGTTATGTTACTAGACCATGACGAACCAACGAACTATGAAGAAGCGATGGTGAGCCCAGATTCCGCAAAATGGCTTGAGGCCATGAAATCTGAGCGGGGATCCATGTGTGAGAACAAAGTGTGGACTTTGGTTGACTTGCCCACTGATCGGCAAGCCATCGAGAATAAATGGATCTTCAAGAAGAAGACTGACACCGACGGTAATGTTACTGTCTTCAAAGCTCGACGTGTTGCGAAAGGTTTTCGACAAGTTCAAGGAGTTGACTACGATGAGACTTTCTCACCCGTAGCGATGCTTTAATCTGTCCGAATCATGTTAGCAATTGCCGCTTTTTATGATTATGAAATTTGGCAAACGGATGTCAAAACTACATTCCTGAATGGATTTCTGGAAGAAGAGTTGTATATGATGCAACTAGAAGGTTTTGTTGATCCAAAGGGAGCTAACAAAGTGTGCAAGCTCCAGCGATCCATTTATGGACCGGTGCAAGCATCTCGAAGTTGGAATAAATGTTTTGATAGTGTGATCTAAGCATATGGTTTTATACAGACTTTTGGAGAAGCCTGTATTTACAAGAAAGTGAGTGGGAGCTCTATAGCATTTCTGATATTATATGTGGATGACATATTGTTGATTGGAAATGATATAGAATTTCTGGATAGCATAAAAGGATATTTGAATAAGAGTTTTTCAATGAAGGACCTCGGTGAAGCTGCTTATATATTGGGCATCAAGATCTATAGAGATAGATCAAGACGCTTAATTGGACTTTCACAAAGCACATACCTTGACAAAGTTTTGAAGAAGTTCAAAATGGATCAAGCAAAGAAAGGGTTCTTGCCTGTGTTACAAGGTGTGAAGTTGAGTAAGACTCAATGCCCGACCACTGCATAAGATAGAGAGAAAATGAAAGATGTTCCCTATGCTTCAGCCATAGGCTCTATCATGTATGCAATGCCGTGTACCAGACCTGATGTGTGCCTTGCTATTAGTTTAGCAGGGAGGTACCAAAGTAATCCAGGAGTGGATCACTGGACAGCGGTCAAGAACATCCTGAAATACCTAAAAAGGACTAAGGATATGTTTCTCGTTTATGGAGGTGACAAAGAGCTCGTCGTAAATGGTTACGTCGATGCAAGCTTTGACACTGATCCGGATGATTCTAAATCACAAACCGGATACGTGTTTATATTGAACGGTGGAGCTGTCAGTTGGTGCAGTTCTAAACAAAGCGTCGTGGCGGGATCTACATGTGAGGCGGAGTACATAGCTGCTTCGGAAGCAGCAAATGAAGGAGTCTGGATGAAGGAGTTCATATCCGATCTAGGTGTCATACCTAGTGCACCGGGTCCAATGAAAATCTTTTGTGACAATACTGGTGCAATTGCTTTGGCAAAGGAATCCAGATTTCTCAAGAGAACCAAGCACATCAAGAGACGCTTCAACTCCATCCGGGATCAAGTCCAGGTGGGAGACATAGAGATTTGCAAAATACATACGGATCTGAATGTTGCAGACCCGTTGACTAAGCCTCTTCCACGAGCAAAACATGATCAGCACCAAGGCTCCATGGGTGTTAGAATCATTACTGTGTAATCTAGATTATTGACTCTAGTGCAAGTGGGAGACTGAAGGAAATATGCCCTGGAGGCAATAATAAAGTTATTATTTATTTCCTTATATCATGATAAATGTTTATTATTCATGCTAGAATTGTATTAACCGGAAACATAATACTTGTGTGAATACATAGACAAACAGAGTGTCACTAGTATGCCTCTACTTGACTAGCTTGTTGATCAAAGATGGTTATGTTTCCTAGCCATAGACATGAGTTGTCATTTGATTAACGGGATCACATCATTAGGAGAATGATGTGATTGACTTGACCCATTCCGTTAGCTTAGCACTTGATAGTTTAGTATTCTGCTATTGCTTTCTTCATGACTTATACAAGTTCCTATGACTATGAGATTATGCAACTCCTGTTTACCGGAGGAACACTTTGTGTGCTACCAAACGTCACAACGTAACTGGGTGATTATAAAGGTGCTCTACAGGTGTCTCCGAAGGTATTTGTTGGGTTGGCGTATTTCGAGATTAGGATTTGTCACTTCGATTGTCGGAGAGGTATCTCTGGGCCCACTCGGTAATGCACATCACTATAAGCCTTGTAAGCATTGTAACTAATGAGTTAGTTGCGGGATGATGTATTACGGAACGAGTAAAGAGACTTGCCGGTAACGAGATTGAACTAGGTATTGAGATACCGACGATCGAATCTCGGGCAAGTAACATACCGATGACAAAGGGAACAACGTATGTTGTTATGCGGTTTGACCGATAAAGATCTTCGTAGAATATGTGGGAGACAATATGAGCATCTAGGTTTCGCTATTGGTTATTGACCGGAGACGTGTCACGGTCATGTCTACATAGTTCTCGAACCCGTAGGGTCCGCATGCTTAAAGTTCGATGACTGTTATATTATGAGTTTATGTGTTTTGATGTAACGAAGGTAGTTCGGAGTGCCGGATGTGATCATGGACATGACGAGGAGTCTCGAAATGGTCGAGACATAAAGATCGATATATTGGACGACTATATTTGGACACCGGAATGGTTCCGGGTGAGATCGGGATCGAACCCCCCGGGAGGTATATGAGCCTTAATGGGCTTTAGTGGAAAGGAGGGGAAAGGAGCAAGGGAGTGGGCGTCCCCCCCCCCCAAGCCCAATCCGAATTGGGAAGGGGGCCGGCCCCCCCTTTCCTTCCTCTCTCCTTCCTCTTCCTTCCCTCTCCCTCTCCAAATAGGAAAAGGAGGACTCCTACTCCTGGTCGGAGTAGGACTCCCCCCTTGGGCGCGCCTCCTCCCCTTGGCTGGCCCTCTCCTCTCTCCTTTATATACGGAGGAGGGGGGCACCCCATAGACACAACAATTGATCTCTTGGATCTCTTAGCCGTGTGCGGTGCCCCCCTCCACCATAGTCCACCTCGATAATATCGTAGCGGTGCTTAGGCGAAGCCCTGCGTCGGTAGCAACATCATAATCGTCACCACGCCGTCGTGCTGACGGAACTCTCCCTCAAAGCTCGGCTGGATCGGAGTTCAAGGGACGTCATCGAGTTGAACGTGTGCAGAACTCGGAGGTGCCGTGTGTTCGGTACTTGATCGGTCAGATCGTGAAGACGTACGACTAAATCAACCGCGTTGTGCTAACGCTTCCGCTTTCGGTCTACGAGGGTACGTGGACACACTCTCCCCTCTCGTTGCTATGCATCACCATGATCTTGCGTGTGCGTAGGAATTTTTTTGAAATTACTACGTTCCCCAACAGTGGCATCTGAGCCTGGTTTTATGCGTTGATGTTATATGCACGAGTAGAACACAAGTGAGTTGTGGGCGATACAAGTCATACTGCTTACCAGCATGTCACACTTTGGTTCGGTGGTATTGTTGGATGAAGCGGCCCGGACCGACATTACGCGTACGCTTACGCGAGATTGGTTCTACCGACGTGCTTTGCACATAGGTGGCTGGCGGGTGTCAGTTTCTCCAACTTTAGTTGAACCGAGTGTGGCTACGCCCGGTCCTTGAGAAGGTTAAAACAACATTAACTTGACGAACTATCATTGTGGTTTTGATGCGTAGGTAAGAACGGTTCTTGCTCAGCCCGTAGCAGCCACGTAAAACTTGCAACAACAAAGTAGAGGACATCTAACTTGTTTTTGCAAGGCATGTTGTGATGTGATATGGTCAAGGCATGATGCTATATTTTATTGTATGAGATGATCATGTTTTGTAACCGAGTTATCGGCAACTGGCAGGAGCCATATGGTTGTCGCTTTATTGTATGCAATGCAATCGCCCTATAATTGCTTTACTTTATCACTAAGCGGTAGCGATAGTCGTAGAAGCAATAGTTGGCAAGACGACAACGATGCTACGATGGAGATCAAGGTGTCGCGCCGGTGACGATGGTGATCATGACGGTGCTTCGGAGATGGAGATCACAAGCACAAGATGATGATGGACATATCATATCACTTATATTGATTGCATGTGATGTTTATCTTTTATGCATCTTATTTTGCTTTGATTGACGATAGTATTATAAGATGATCTCTCACTAAATTTCAAGATAAAAGTGTTCTCCCTGAGTATGCATTGTTGCCAAAGTTCGTCGTGCCGAGACACCATGTGATGATCGGGTGTGATAAGCTCTACGTCCATCTACAACGGGTGCAAGCCAGTTTTGCACACGCAGAATACTCGGGTTAAACTTGACGAGCCTAGCATATGCAGATATGGCCTCGGAACTCTGAGACCGAAAGGTCGAGCATGAATCATATAGTAGAAATGATCAACATAGTGATGTTCACCATTGAAAACTACTCCATCTCACGTGATGATCGGACATGGTTTAGATGATTTGGATCACGTGATCACTTAGATGATTAGAGGGATGTCTATCTAAGTGGGAGTTCTTAAGTAATATGATTAATTGAACTTAAATTTATCATGAACTTAGTACCTGATAGTATTTTGCTTGTCTGTGTTGATTGTAGATAGATGGCCCGTGCTGTTGTTCCATTGAATTTTAATGCGTTCCTTGAGAAAGCAAAGTTGAAAGATGATGGTAGCAATTACACGGACTGGGTCCGTAACTTCAGGATTATCCTCATTGCTGCACAGAAGAATTACGTCCTGGAAGCACCGCTAGGTGCCAAACCTGCTGTAGGAGCAACAACAGATGTTATGAACGTTTGGCAGAGCAAAGCTGATGACTACTCGATAGTTCAGTGTGCCATGCTTTACGGCTTAGAACCGGGACTTCAACGACGTTTGGAACGTCATGGAGCATATGAGATGTTCCAGGAGTTGAAGTTAATATTTCAAGGAAATGCCCGGATTGAGAGATATGAAGTCTCCAATAAGTTCTACAGCTGCAAGATGGAGGAGAATAGTTCTGTCAGTGAGCATATACTCAGAATGTCTGGATATAACAATCACTTGATTCAACTGGGAGTTAATCTTCCGGATGATAGCGTCATTGACAGAATTCTTCAATCACCGCCACCAAGCTACAAGAGCTTCGTGATGAACTATAACATGCAAGGGATGGATAAGACAATTCCCAAGCTCTTCGCAATGCTAAAGGCTGCGGAGGTAGAAATGAAGAAGGAGCATCAAGTGTTGATGGTCAATAAGACCACTAGTTTCAAGAAAAAGGGCAAAGGGAAGAAGAAGGGGAACTTTAGGAAGAACAGCAAACAAGTTGCTACTCAAGAGAAGAAACCCAAGTCTGGACCTAAGCCTGAGACTGAGTGCTTCTACTGCAAGCAGACTGGTCACTAGAAGCGGAAGCGCCCCAAGTATTTGGCGGATAAGAAGGATGGCAAGGTGAACAAAGGTATATGTGATATACATGTTATTGATGTGTACCTTACCAGAGCTCGCAGTAGCACCTGGGTATTTGATACTGGTTCTGTTGCTAATATTTGCAACTCGAAACAGGGACTACGGATTAAGCTAAGACTGGCTAAGGACGAGGTGACGATGCGCGTGGGAAATGGTTCCAAAGTCAATGTGATCGCCGTCGGCACACTACCTCTACATCTACCTTCGGGATTAGTTTTAGACCTAAATAATTGTTATTTGGTGCCAGCATTGAGCATGAACATTATATCTGGATCTTGTTTGATGCGAGACGGCTATTCATTTAAATCTGAGAATAATGGTTGTTCTATTTATATGAGTAATATCTTTTATGGCCATGCACCCTTGAAGAGTGGTCTATTTTTGCTGAATCTCGATAGTAGTGATACACATATTAATAATGTTGAAGCCAAAAGATGCAGAGTTGATAATCATAGTGCAACTTATTTGTGGCACTGCCGTTTGGGTCATATTGGTGTAAAGCGCATGAAGAAACTCCATACTGATGGACTTTTGGGATCACTTGATTATGAATCACTTGGTACTTACGAACCATGCCTCATGGGTAAGATGACTAAAACGCCGTTCTCCGGAACTATGGAGCGAGCAACTGATTTATTGGAAATCATACATACTGATGTATGTGGTCCAATGAATGTTGAGGCTCGCGGTGGGTATCATTATTTTCTCACCTTCACAGATGATTTAAGCAGATATGGGTATATCTGCTTAATGAAACATAAGTCTGAAACATTTGAAAAGTTCAAAGAATTTCAGAGTAAAGTAGAAAATCATCGTAACAAGAAAATAAAGTTTCTACGATCTGATCGTGGAGGAGAATATTTGAGTTATGAGTTTGGTCACATTTGAAACAATGCGGAATAGTTTCGCAACTCACGCCACCCGGAACACCACAGCGTAATGGTGTGTCCGAACGTCGTAAGCATACTTTACTAGATATGGTGCGATCTATGATGTCTCTTACTGATTTACCGCTATCGTTTTGGGGTTATGCTTTAGAGACGGCCGCATTCACGTTAAAATAGGGCACCATCAAAATCCATTGAGACGACGCCTTGTGAACTGTGGTTTGGCAAGAAACCAAAGTTGTCGTTTCTTAAAGTTTGGGGCTGCGATGCTTATGTGAAAAAGATTCAACCTGATAAGCTCGAACCCAAATCGGAGAAATGTGTCTTCATAGGATACCCAAAGGGAACTGTTGGGTACACCTTCTATCACAGATCCGAAGGCAAGACATTCGTTGCCAAGAATGGATCCTTTCTAGAGAAGGAGTTTCTCTCGAAAGAAGTGAGTGGGAGGAAATTAGAACTTGACGAGGTAACCGTACCTGCTCCCTTATTGGAAAGTAGTTCATCACAGAAACCGGTTCCTGTGACGTCTACACCAATTAGTGAGGAAGTTAATGATGATGATCATGAAACTTCAGATGAAGAGTGGTCTATTTTTGTTGAATCTCGATATTAGTGATACACATATTAATAATGTTGAAGCCAAAAGATGCAGAGTTGATAATCATAGTGCAACTTATTTGTGGCACTGCCCATTAGGTCATATTGGTGTAAAGCGCATGAAGAAACTCCATACTGATGGGATTTTGGAATCACTTGATTATGAATCACTTGGTGCTTGTGAACCATGCCTCATGGGCAAGATGACTAAGACTCCGTTCTCCGGAACAATGGAGCGAGCAACTGACTTATTGGAAATAATACATACTGATGTATGCGGTCCGATGAGTGATGAGCGATGTATGTGAAAATTTTTTAGCCTGATAAGCTCAAAGCCAAGTCGGAGAAGTGCGTCTTCATAGGATACCCAAAAGAAACTGTTGGGTACACCTTCTATCATAGATCCGAAGACAAGATCTTTGTTGCTAAGAGTGGATCCTTTCTAGAGAAGAAGTTTCTCTCGAAATAAGTGAGTGGGAGGAAAGTAGAACTTGATGAGGTAATTGTACCTTCTCTCAAATTGGAAAGTAGCTCATCACTGAAATCAGTACCAGTGATGCCTACACCAATTAGTGAGGAAGTTAATGATGATGATCATGAATCTTCATATCAAGTTACTACCGAATCTCGTAGGTCAATCAGAGTACGATCCGCACTAGAGTGGTACGGTAATCCTGTTCTGGAAGTCATGTTAATAGAACATGATGGACCTACGAACCATGAGGAAGCGATGATGAGCCCAGATTCCGCGAAATGGCTTGAGGCCATGAAATCTGAGATGGGATCCATGTATGAGAACAAAGTATGGACTTTGGTTGACTTGCCCGATGATGGGCAAGCCATTGAGAATAAATGGATCTTCAAGAGGAAGACGGACGCTGATAGTAGTGTTACTATCTACAAAGCTCGAATTGTCGCAAAAAGGTTTTCGACAAGTTCAAGGTGTTGACTACGATGAGTAATGACAAGTTCAAGGTTTTTGAGCTTATCAGGCTGAACATTTTTCACATAAGCATCGTAACCCCAAACTTTAAGAAATGACAGCTTTGGTTTCTTGCCAAACCATAGTTCATACGATGTCGTCTCAACGGATTTAGATGGTGCCCTATTTAACATGAATGCAGCTGTCTTTAATGCATAACTACCAAAATGATAGCGGTAAATCGGTAAGAGACATCATAGATCGCACTATATCTAATAAAGTACGGTCACGATGTTCGGACACACCATTACGCTGTGGTGTTCCAGGTGGCGTGAGTTGCGAAACTATTCCGCATTGTTTCAAATGAAGACCAAACTCGTAACTCAAATATTCACCTCCATGATCAGATCATAGAAACTTTATTTTCTTGTTACGATGATTTTCCACTTCACTATGAAATTCTTTGAACTTTTCAAATGTTTCAGACTTGTGTTTCATCAAGTAGATATACCTATATCTGCTTCAAATCATCTGTGAAGGTCAGAAAATAACGATACCCGCCGCGAGCCTCAACACTCATCGGACCGCATACATCAGTATGTATTATTTCCAATAAGTCAGTTGCTTGCTCCATTGTTCCAGAGAACGGAGTCTTAGTCATCTTGCCCATGAGGCATGGTTCGCAAGCATCAAGTGATTCATAATCAAGTGATTACAAAATCCCATCAGTATGGAGCTTCTTCATGCGCTTTACACCAATATGACCTAAACGGCAGTGCCACAAATAAGTTGCACTATCATTATTAACTTTGCATCTTTTGGCTTCAATATTATGAATATGTGTATCACTATGATCGAGATATGCATCACCTAGATAGATCTTGCGTGATCGTCAGATTTTTTTTAAATTACTGCGTTCCCCAACAGGTTCCTACATATTCTACGAAGATCTTTATCATTCAAACCGCAATAACAACATACGTTATTCCCTTTGTCATCGGTATGTTACTTGCCCGAGATTCGATCGTCGGTATCATCATACCTAGTTCAATCTCGTTATCGGCAAGTATCTTTACTCGTTCCGTAATGCATCATCCCGTAACTAACTCATTAGTCACATTGCTTGCAAGGCTTATAGTGATGTGCATTACCGAGAAGGCCCACAGATACCTCTCCGATACTCGGAGTGACAAATCCTAATCTCGATCTAAGCCAACCCAACAAACACCTTCATAGACACCTGTAGAGCATCTTTATAATCACCCAGTTACGTTCTGACGTTTGATAGCACACAAGCTGTTCCTCCGATATTCGGGAGTTGCATAATCTCATAGTCAGAGGAATATGTATAAGTCATGAAGAAAGCAATAACAATAAAACTTAACGATAATTATGCTAAGCTAACGGATGGGTCTTGTCCATCACATCATTCTCTAATGATGTGATCTCGTTCATCAAATGACAACACATGTCTATGGTCAGGAAACTTAACCATCTTTGATTAACGAGCTAGTCAAGTAGAGGCATACTAGGGACACTCTGTTTTGTCTATGTATTCACACATGTACTAAGTTTCCGGTTAATACAATTCTAGCATGAATAATAAACATTTATCATGATATAAGGAAATATAAATAACAACTTTATTTTTGCCTCTAGGGAATATTTCCTTTAGTCTCCCACCTGCACTAGAGTCAATAATCTAGATTTCATAGTAATGATTCCAACACCCACGGAGTCTTGGTGCTGATCATGTTTTGCTCGTGGAGGAGGCTTAGTCAACGGGTCTGCAACATTCAGATCTGTATGTATTTTGCAAATCTCTATGTATCCCTCCTTGACTTGATCGCGAATGGAATTGAAGCGTCTCTTGATGTGTTTGGTTCTCTTGTGAAATCTAGATTTCTTCGCCAAGGCAATCGCTCCAGTATTGTCACAAAAGATTTTCATTGGACCCGATGCACTAGGTATTACACCTAGATCGGATATGAACTCCTTCATCCAGACTCCTTCATTTGCTGCTTCCGAAGCAGCTTTGTACTCCGCTTCACACATAGATCCCGCCACGACGCTCTGCTTGGAACTGCACCAACTGACAGCTCCACCATTCAATATAAATACGTATCCGATTTGTGACTTAGAGTCATCCAGATCAGTGTCAAAGCTTGCATCAACGTAACCATTTACGTCAAGCTCTTTGTCACCTCCATAAACGAGAAACATATCCTTAGTCCTTTTCAAGTATTTCAGGATGTTCTTGACCGTTGTCCAGTGATCCACTCACGGATTACTTTGGTACCTCCCTGCTAAACTTATAGCGAGGCACACATCAGGTCTGGTACACAGCATTGCATACATGATAGAACCTATGGCTGAGGCATAGGGAATGAATTTCATTTTCTCTCTATCTTCTGTAGTGCTCGGGCATTGAGTCTGACTCAACTTCACACCTTGTAACACAGGCAAGAACCCTTTCTTTGACTGATCCATTTTGAACTTCTTCGAAACTTTATCAAGGTATGTGCTTTGTGAAAGTCCAATTAAGCGTCTTGATCTATCTCTATAGATCTTGATGCCCAATATATAAGCAGCTTCACCGAGGTCTTTCATTAAAAAATTCTTATTCAAGTATCCTTTTATGCTATCCAGAAATTCTGTATTATTTCCAATCAATAATATGTCGTCCACATATAATATTAGAAATTCTACAGAGCTCCCACCCACTTTCTTGTGAATACAGCCTTCTCCAAAAGTCTGTATAAAACCATATGCTTTGATCACACTATCAAAGCGTATATTCCTACTCTGAGAGGCTTGCACCAGTCCATAAATGGATCGCTGGAGCTTGCCCACTTTGTTAGCACCTTTAGGATCGACAGAACCTTCTGGTTGCATCATATACAACTCTTCTTTAAGAAATCCATTAAGGAATGCAGTTTTGACATACATTTGCCAAATTTCATAATCATAAAATGCGGCAATCGCTAACATGATTCGGACATACTTAAGCATCGCTACAGGTGTGAAGGTCTCATCATAGTCAACTCCTTGAAGTTGTCAAAAACCTTTCGCAACAAGTCGAGCATTGTAGACAGTAACATTACCGTCAGCGTCAGTCTTCTTCTTGAAGATCCATTTATTCTCTATGGCTTGCCGATCATCGGGCGAGTCAACCGAAGTCCACACTTTGTTCTCATACATGGATCCCATCTCAGATTTTGTGGCCTCAAGCCATTTCGCGGAATCCGGGCTCATCATCGCTTCCTCATAGTTCGTAGGTTCGTCATGGTCTAGTAACATGACTCGCAGAACAGGATTACCGTACCACTCTGGTGTGTATCGTACTCTGGTTGACCTACGAAGTTCGGTAGTAACTTGATCTGAAGTTTCATGATTGTCATCATTAATTTCCCCACTAATTGGTGTAGCAATTACCGGAACCGATTTCTGTGATGAACCATTTTCCAATTTGAGAGAAGGTACAACTACCTCATCAAGTTCTACTTTCCTCCCACTCACTTCTTTTGAGAGAAACTCCTTCTCTAGAAAGGATCCATTCTTAGCAACGAAGATCTTGCCTTCAGATATGTGATAGAAGGTGTACCCAACAGTTTCCTTTGGGTATCCTATGAAGACACATTTCTCCGATTTGGGTTCGAGCTTATCAGGTTGAACCTTTTTCACATAAGCATCGCAGCCCGAAACTTTAAGAAACGTAGGTTTCTTGCCAGACCACAGTTCATATGGTGTCGTCTCAACGGATTTAGATGGTGCCCTATTTAACATGAATGTAGCCGTCTCTAAAGCATAACCCCAAAACGATAGCGGTAAATCGGTAGAGACATCATAGATCACACCATATCTAATAAAGTATGGTTACGATGTTCGGACACACCATTACGCTGTGGTGTTCCAGGTGGCGTGAGTTGCGAAACTATTCCACATTATTTCAAATGAAGACCAAACTCGTAACTCAAATATTCGCCTCCACGATTAGATCATAGAAACTTTATTTTCTTGTTACAATGATTTTCCACTTCACTCTGAAATTCTTTGAACTTTTCAAATGTTTCAGACTTATGTTTCATTAAGTAGATATACCCATATCTGCTCAAATCATCTGTGAAGGTCAGAAAATAACGATACCCGCCGCGAGCCTCAACACTCATCAGATCGCAATAAGTTAGTTGCTCGCTCCAATGTTCCGGAGAATAGTCTTAGTCATCTTGCCCATGAGGAATGGTTCGCAAGCATCAAGTGATTCCAAAAGCCCATCAGCATGGAGTTTCTTCATGCGCTTTACACCAATATGACCCAAACGGCAATGCCACAAATAAGTTGCACTATCATTATTAACTTTGCATCTTTTGGCTTCAATATTATGAATATGTGTATCACTACGATCGAGATTCAACAAAAATAGACCACTCATCAAGGGTGCATGACCATAAAAGATATTGCTCATATAAATAGAACAACCATTATTCTCTGATTTAAATGAATAACCGTATCGCATCAAACAAGATCCAGATATAATGTTCATGCTCAACACTGGCACCAAATAACAATTATCCAGGTCTAAAACTAATCCCGAAGGTAGATGTAGAGGTGCGTGCCGACGGCGATCACATCGACCTTGGAACCATTTCCGACGCGCATCGTCACCTCATCCTTAGCCAATTTTAATCCATAGCCCTTGTTTCGAGTTGCAAATGTGAGCAACATAATCAGTATCAAATACCCAGGCGCTACTACGAGCATTAGTAAGGTACACATCAATAACATGTATATCAAATCCTCTTTGATGATGTGCCAGCAAGATTTAATGAAATGTCCCGCGAAGCCATCCGGACCTGGAGCTCTATCAGCTGGCATTTCTTTGATGACATCGTCAATTTCTTGTTTGGAGAAAGGGGCAGTAAGTTGGTCCAAATCTTCTCTTTTCTTGATGATATTAGGAAGATCTAATTTCACTTGATAGTTACCAGAGGATCCAAGCCTGTCCTTGTAGGTGTGGTAGATGAGGGCCTCTTTTCCAGCATGGTCTTCCACAGTTGTACCATTATCAAGCCGAAGTGTTGTTATGTTGTTTCTTCTGTATCTTTCAGATGCAAGGGCTTTAAGAATTTTTGGATCCTCATCCCCAAATTGAACCCAGCAAATGGTGCATCTCTTCTTCCAGTACTGCTTCTGATAATTTAATAACCGAAGTATGTGCTTTTTTAAGATTTTCCTAAAGTTGCATTCTGGTATTGATAAAGCCCTTCTATTTTCTCGAGCATCAAGATGTGCCAGTATGGAGTTTGAGTTTTCTATTGCAATGGTAAGTTTTGATATCTTTTTACTCCAGTGCTTGAGTTCATATCTTAGCATTTTGAATTTTCGGCAGAGGATTGTGGCAGCCTTTGATGAATTGATTGATATATTCCAAACTTCAGAAACAAGCTCCATAAACCCTGGATGTTGCACCCAGAAAGATTCAAACTTGAACAAGTTGCTTTTTGGTATAGATATTTCAATGGTGACCATGCAAGGAATGTGATCAGAAACTGGCTTCCCAAGGGGTTTTACCATGGTGTTTGGGTATGACAGTGTCCAATTAGTGGAGGTGAGAAACCAATCTAGTTGTTCTAGCAATGGCTCTTGCTGCATGTTACTCCAGGTATACGCCCTGCCTTTAATTGGTAGCTCGATTAGCCCTTGTGATCGAATAAAGTCATTGAATGTAATCATGTCATTAATGTTACCACCAGGTTTATTGCGATTAGCAGGGCTTCGAATATAATTAAAATCACCAATTAGGAGCCAATCTTCAGCAGTAGGAATATTTAGGTGTAATATTCAGCAGTAGGAATATTTAGGTGTAATATTCAGCAGTAGGATTTTTACAGACTCTGTGATCAGTTCCATGAAGGTACTTTAAACTTAGAAAGTATCAATGAGGGCTTCATCACATTAATACCTAAAGTTTCTTCACCAGAGACAGTTAATGATTTTCAGCCTATCACACTTCTGAATTGCTGCCTCAAAATAATTACCAAGCTCCTGGCTAACCGTCTCCAAAAGATCATTCTCAAACTTGTCCATCGCAACCAATACGGTTTCATCAAACGAAGAACTATACAGGACTGCCTTGCTCGGGCCTTCGAATATATCCACCAGTGCCAAGTCTCTAAGCAAAAAATTGTCCTACTCAAGCTAGACTTTGCCGAAGCCTTTGATACCATTGAACATGGTGCTATGCTCGAGATTATGAAACATATGGGATTCACTGACAAGTGGCTTTCTTGGATCAAATCTATATTCTCCTCTGGTAAATCTTCGGTGCTCCTTAACGGCGTCCCAGGCAGACAATTTTTATGCAAAAGTGGTGTACGACAAGGAGACCCCTTGTCCCCCCTCATCTTCATCATTGCAACCGACCTCCTTCAAGCTGCCATTAATGATGCGTTCCGAAAAGGGAAGATCTGACTACCTTTTGATAGACAACGCCAACATGACTACCCAGTTATCCAATACGCTGATGACACAATAATTATCATGCCAGCGTGTCCAGCCCAAGCACACACAATGAAAGGAATCCTCAACGACTTTGCCACCTCCATTGGACTCAAAATAAACTTTCACAAGTCGACCCTTATACCGATGAATTGTGAGGATGACCTTACAAATGAGCTTGCCAACATTTTCGAATGCAAGATTGGCAACATGCCATTCACATACCTTGGCCTCCCCCAGGGAACTGATAAACCCTCAATCCAAGACCTAATGCCGATGGTCTGCTCTGTTGACGAAGATTAACTTCTACTCTGTCGATGATGTCATATGGAGCCAAACTCTCATTGTTAAATACAGTCATCACCTCGCTTACCATTTTTGCCCTATGCACACTGAAATTTCCACCGAAAATCTTGGAGTTATTGGATAAGATTCGTCGAAAATGTTTCTGGACAAAGAAAACGGAACAGGGGGAGAAATGCAACTCTTTGGTCGCCTGGGATAGGATTTGTCGCCCAAAAGATAGTGGAGGCCTTGGGATCATCAACTTAAAGATTCAAAGTGATGCCCTCCTCCTCAAATACTTACACAAATTCTATAACTAGCATGACCTCCCATGGGTTGATCTGATTTGGTCTACATATTACACAGATAAGATACCCCATGCTTCTGACCCCTGTGGGTCCTTCTGGTGGCCAGATGTCCTCAAATTAACTCCAATCTATCGTGGCATCTCCAAAGTGGAGGTTAACCGTGGAGATAATGTGCTCATGTGGAAAAATCTCTGGCTCAAGGACACCTTAGCTGACTCACACCCAAGGGCTTTCTCCTTTGCCCGAAATGAAGATGTCTCTGTCCAAGAATTCCTACGTGTCTCCTCCCTCGAAGAGGCGTTCCACCTACCCCTGTCCATACAGGCACATGCAGAGGTTCGAGACATCCAGCGTCTTGTGGCCCACATCGTATTAGACAATGAACATACCACAAGAGACATTTGGTCCTACACCTGGGGACCACTGAATATACTGCCCGAAGGTTTTATAAATTCTGCTTCAGAGATGTCAAAGCCCATAAAACATATCATTGGTTGTGGAAATCCAAAGTTACAATTAAGATAAAAGTTTTTGGTTGGCTCCTCCTCTCTGATCGCCTCAATACAAGAGACATGCTCAAGAGAAGACACTATAATGTTGGGGACGACCTAACCTGCCTTCTTTGTGGCCAAGCAGAAGAAGACGTTGACCACATGATCCTAAACTGTCCATTCAGCAAATATTGTTGGTCCAAACTTGGGATGAATCCTGAACAACATGCCACGCGGCTCTCCTGGTTGGAAACGGCCAAGAAAAATTGGAACAAACCTATGTTCATGGAGGCTTTCCTGCAAGCATCTTGGAGTATCTGGAAGGAGAGGAATGACAAACTCTTCAGAAACATCAACCCCTCTTACAACTCTTGGCTAGTTAGATCTAAAACAAACTTTGGCTTACTACAATATAGGGTGAAAGAAAACATGAAGGACTTTATTTTCTTACTCTTAGACTCCCTACCTTCTGACTAGTTTTCATTCCTAGTCTTACCACCCCAAGCCACAAAGTGGCAAGGGCTATCTTCTGTATAGTCCATGTACAATGTAACATTTGAAAGGTAATATATCACAGTGGGAGCCTCTCCCACTGTCACAAGTTTCAAAAAAACATGTATGTTAAATATACCTTTCACTTTGCCATCCTTCTTATCCGCCAAATACTTGGGGCAACTCCGCTTCCAGTGACCAGTCCCTTTGCAGTAGAAGCACTCAGTTTCAGGCTTAGGTCCAGACTTGGGCTTCTTCCCGGGAGCAGCAACTTGCTTGCTATTCTTCTTGAAGTTTCCTTTCTTCCCTTTGCCCTTTTTCTTGAAACTAGTGGTCTTGTTAACCATCAACACTTGATGCTCCTTCTTGATTTCTACCTCCGCAGCCTTAAGCATCGCGAAGAGCTCGGGAATTGTCTTTTCCATCCCTTGCATGTTATAGTTCATCACGAATCCTTTATAGCTTGGTGGCATTGATTGAAGAACTCTGTCAATGACACTATCATCAGGAAGATTAACTCCCGGCTGAGTCAAGTGGTTATGGTACCCACACATTCTGAGTATGTGTTCACTGACAAAACTGTTCTCCTCCATCTTGCAGCTATAGAACTTGTTGGAGACTTCATATCTCTCAACTCGGGCATTTGCTTGAAATATTAACTTCAACTCCTAGAACATCTCATATGCTCCATGGCGTTCAAAATGTCTTCGAAGTCCCGATTCTAAGCCGTAAAGCATGGCACATTGAACTATCGAGTAGTCATCAGGTTTAGTCTGCCAGACGTTCATAACGTCCGCAGTTGCTCCTGCTGTGGGCCTTGCACCTAGCGGTGCTTCCAGGATGTAATTCTTCTGTGCAACAATGAGGATAATCTTAAGTTATGGACCCAGTCCGTGTAGTTGCTACCATCATCTTTCAACTTAGCTTTCTCTAGGAACGCATTAAAATTCAAGGGAACGGTAGCACGGGCCATTGATCTACAACAACATAAATATGCAAAAACTATCAGGACTAAGTTCATGATAAATTAAAGTTCAATTAATTATATTACTTAAGAACTCCGACTTAGATAGACATCCCTCTAGTCATCTAAATGATCACGTGATCCATATCAACTAAACCATGTCCGATCATCACGTGAGATGGAGTAGTTTTCAATGGTGAACATCTCTATGTTGATCATATCTACTATATGATTCACGTTCGACCTTTCGGTCTTAGTGTTCCGAGGCCATGTCTGCATATGCTAGGCTCGTCAAGTTTAACCCGAGTATTCTGCACGTGCAAAACTAGCTGTCACCCGTTGTATGTGAACGTAGAGCTTATCACACCCGATCATCATGTGGTGTCTCGGCACGACGAACTGTAGCAACGGTGCATACTCAGGGAGAACACTTATACCTTGAAATTTAGTGAGAGATCATCTTATAATGCTACCGCTGTACTAAGCAAAATAAGATGCATAAAGGATAAACATCACATGCAATAAAAAATGTGACATGATATGGCCATCATCATCTTGTGCCTTTGATCTCCATCTCCAAAGCACCGTAATGATCTCCATCGTCACCGGCTTGACACCTTGATCTCCATCGTAGTGTCGTTGTCGTCTCGCCAACTATTGCTTGTACGACTATCGCCACCGCTTAGTGATAAAGTAAAGCATTTACATGGCGATTGCATTTCATACAATAAAGCGACAACCATAAGGCTCATGCCAGTTGCCGATAACTTTTACAAAACATGATCATCTCATACAATAAATTGTATCACATCATGTCTTGACCATACCACATCACAACATGCCTTGCAAAAACAAGTTAGACGTCCTCTACTTTGTTGTTGCAAGTTTTACGTGGCTGCTACGGGCTTCTAGCAAGAACCGTTCTTACCTACGCATCAAAACCAAAACGATTATTCATCAAGTGTGCTGTTTTAACCTTCAACAAGGACCGGCCGTAGTCAAATTCGATACAACTAAAGTTGGAGAAATAGACACCCGTCAGCCATCTGCGTGCAAAGCACGTTAGTAGAACCGGTCTCATGAACGTGGTCATGTAATGTTGGTCCGAGCCGCTTCATCCAACAATACCGTCGAATCAAAATAAGACGTTGGTGGTAAGCAGTATGACTATTATCGCCCACAACTCTTTGTGTTCTACTCGTGCATATCATCTACGCATAGACCTGGCTCGGATAGCACTGTTGGGAATCGTAGCATGCTATTTCAAAAAAATTCCTACGATCACGCAAGATCTATCTAGGAGAAGCATAGCAACGAGAGGGGGAGAGTGTGTCCACGTACCCTCGTTGACCGAAAGTGGAAGCGTTAGGTTAACGCGGTTGATGTAGTCGAACGTCTTCATGATCCAACCAATCTAGTACCGAACGTATGGCACCTCCGAGTTCAGCACACGTTCAGCTCGATGACGTCCCTCGAACTCTTGATCCAGCAGAGGGTCGAGGGAGAGTTCCGTCAGCACGACGGCGTGGTGACGGTGATGGTGATGTGATCCGCGAAGGACTTCGCCTAAGCACTACGACGTTATGACGGGAGGAGTAAACTGTGGAGGGGGGCACCACACACGGCTAAGAAACAACTGTTTTTATGGGGTGCCCCCTGCCCCCGTATATAAAGGAGGGGTGGAGGATCCCGGCCACAAGGGGGCGTGCCATGGGGGGAGTCCTACTAGGACTCCACTCCTAGTAGGATTCGGCCCCCTTTTTTCCTTTCTTACCGGAGGGGAAAAGGAAGGAGAGGGAGAGGGAGAGGGAGAGGGAAAGGCCCCCTAGTCCAATTCAGACTGCCATGGGGGGCGCGGCCACCCCTTGCGGCCCTCCTCTCTCTCTCCACTAAGGCCCATCTAGGCCCAATACTTCCCTGGGGGGTTCCGGTAACCCCTCGGTACTCTGGTAAAATACCCGAACCACTCGAAACCATTCCGATGTCTGAATACTACCTTCCAATATATGAATCTTTACCTCTCGACCATTTCGAGACTCCTCGTCATGTCCGTGATCTCATCCGGGACTCCGAACAAACTTCGGTCACCAAAACACATAAGTCATAATACGAATCGTCATCGAACGTTAAGCGTGCGGACCCTACGGGTTCGAGAACTATGTAGACATGACCGAGACACATCTCCGGTCAATAACCAATAGCGGAACCTGGATGCTCATATTGGTTCCTACATATTCTACGAAGATCTTTATTGGTCAAACCGCAATAACAACATACGTTATTCCCTTTGTCATCGGTATGTTACTTGCCCGAGATTCGATCATCGGTATCACCATACCTAGTTCAATCTCCTTACCGGCAAGTCTCTTTACTCGTTTCGTAAAGCATCATCCCGTAACTAACTCATTACTCACATTGCTTGCAACTCTTATAGTGATGTGCATTACCGAGAGGGCCCAGAGATACCTCTTCGATATTCGGAGTGACAAATCCTAATCTGAATCTATGCCAACCCAACAAACACCTTTGGAGACACCTGTAGAGCATCTTTATAATCACCCAGTTACGTTCTGACGTTTGATAGCACACAAGGTGTTCCTCTGGTATTCGGGAGTTGCATAATCTCACAGTCAGAGGAATATGTATAAGTCATGAAGAAAGCAATTGCAATAAAACATAACGATCATTATGCTAAGCTAACGGATGGGTCTTGTCCATCACATCTTTCTCTAATGATGTGATCCCATTCATCAAATGACAACACATGTCTATGGTCAGGAAACTTAACCATCTTTGATTAACGAGCTAGTCAAGTAGAGGCATACTAGGGACACTCTGTTTTGTCTATGTATTCACACATGTACTAAGTTTCTGGTTAATACAATTCTAGCATGAATAATAAACATTTATCATGATATAAGGAAATATAAATAACAACTTTATTATTGCCTCTAGGGCATATTTCCTTCATCTTGTCCATCACATCATTCTCCTAATGATGTGATCCCGTTCATCAAATGACAACACATGTCTATGGTAAGGAAACTTAACCATCTTTGATTAACGAGCTAGTCTAGTAGAGGCATACTAGGGACACTTTGTTTTGTCTATGTATTCACACATGTATCAAGTTTCCGGTTAATACAATTCTAGCATGAATAATAAACATTTATCATGATATAAGGAAATATAAATAACAACTTGATTATTGCCTCTAGGGCATATTTCCTTCAGTCTCCCGCTTGCACTAGAGTCAATAATCTAGATTACATTGTAATGATTCTAACACCCATGGAGTCTTGGTGCTCATCATGTTTTGCTCGTGGAAGAGGCTTAGTCAATGGGTCTGCAACATTCATATTTGTTTGTATTTTGCAAATCTCTATGTCTCCCTCCTTGACTTGATCACGGATGGAGTTGAAGCGTCTCTTGATGTGTTTGGTTCTATTGTGAAATCTGGATTCCTTTGCTAAGGCAATTGCTCTAGTATTGTCACAAAAGATTTTCATTGGACCCGATGCACTAGGTATTACACCTAGATCGGATATGAACTCCTTCATCCAGACTCCTTTATTTGCTGCTTCCGAAGCAGCTATGTACTCCGCTTAACACGTAGATCCCGCCACGACCCTCTGCTTGGAACTGCACCAACTGACAGCTCCACCATTTAATATAAATACGTATCCGGTTTGCAACTTAGAGTCATCCGGATCAGTGTCCAAGCTAGCATCAACGTAACCATTTACGACAAGCTCTTTGTCACCTCCATAAACGAGAAACATATCATTAGTCCTCTTCAGGTATTTCAGGATGTTCTTGACCGCTGTCCAGTGATCCACTCCTGGATTACTTTGGTACCTCCCTGCTAAACTTATAGCAAGGCACACATTAGGTCTCGTACACAACATTGAATACATGATAGTACCTATGGCTGAAGCATAGGGAATGACTTTCATTTTCTCTCTATCTTCTTGATACGTCCATTTTGCATCATGTTTTTATATCAATATTTATTGCATTATGGGCTGTTATTACGCATTATGTCACAATACTTATGCCTATTCTCTCTTATTTTACAAGGTTTACATAAGGAGGGAGAATGCCGGCAGCTGGAATTCTGGGCTGGAAAAGGAGCAAATATTAGAGACCTATTCTGCACAACTCCAAAAGTCCTGAAACTCAACGAAAGTTATTTTTGGAAATAATAAAAAATACTGAGCGGAAGAAATATGTCAGGGGGCCTCCACCTGTCCACGAGGGTGGGGGGCGCGCCCTACCCCTGGGCGCGCCCCCCTGCCTCGTGGGCCCCCTGTTGGCCCTCCGGTGCCCATCTTCTGCTATATGAAGTCTTTCGTCCAAAGAAAAATCATAAGCAAACTTACGGGACGAGACTCTGCCGCCACGAGGCGGAACCTTGGCGGAACCAATCTAGGGCTCCGGCAGAGCTGTTCTGCCGGGGACACTTCCCTCCTGGGGGGGGGGGAAATCATCGCCATCGTCATCACCAACGCTCCTCTCATCGGGAGAGGGCAATCTCCATCAACATCTTCACCAGCACCATCTCCTCTCAAACCCTAGTTCATCTCTTGTATCCAATTCTTGTTTCTAAGTCTGGGATTGGTACCTGTAGGTTGCTAGTAGTGTTGATTACTCCTTGTAGCTGATGCTAGTTGGTTTATTTGGTGGAAGATCATATATTCAGATCCTTTATGCATATTAATACTCCTCTGATTATGAACATGAATATGCTTTGTGAGTAGTTACGTTTGTTCTGAGGACATGGGAGAAGTCTTGCTATTAGTAGTCATGTGAATTTGGTATTCGTTCGATATTTTGATGAGATGTATGTTGTCTATCCACTAGTGGTGTTATGTGAACGTCGACTACATAACACTTCACCATTATTTGGGTCTAGAGGAAGGCATTGGGAAGTAATAAGTAGATGATGGGTTGCTAGAGTGACAGAAGCTTAAACCCTAGTTTATGCATTGCTTCGTAAGGGGCTGATTTGGATCCATATGTTTCATGCTATGGTTAGGTTTACCTTAATACTTTTGTTGTAGTTGCGGATGCTTGCAATAGAGGTTAATCATAAGTGGGATGCTTGTTCAAGTAAGGACAGCACCCAAGCACCGGTCCACTCACATATCAAATTATCAAAGTACCAAACGCGAATCATATGAACGTGATGAAAACTAGCTTGACGATAATTCCCATGTGTCCTCAGGAGCGTTTTCCTTTATATACGAGTTTGTCCAGGCTTGTCCTTTGCTACAAAAAGGATTGGGCCACCTTTCTGCACTTTATTTACTTTTGTTACTTGTTGCTCGTTACAAATTATCCTATCACAAAACTATCTGTTACCTATAATTTCAGTGCTTGCAGAGAGTACCTTGCTGAAAACCGCTTATCATTTCCTTCTGCTCCTCGTTGGATTCGACACTCTTACTTATCGAAAGGACTATGATAGATCCCCTACACTTGTGGGTCATCAAGACTCTTTTCTGGCACCGTTGCCGGGGAGTGAAGCGCCTTTGGTAGGTGGAATTTGGTAAGGAAAAATTTATATAGTGTGCTGAAATTTACTGTCACTTGTTACTATGGAAAGTAATCCTCTGAGGGGCTTGTTCGGGGTATCTTCACCCCGACCGGTAGAGCAAAGAGTTGCTCCTCAACCAACTGAAAATGAAAATGTCCACTTTGAAATTCCTTCGGGTATGTTAGAAAAACTGCTAGCTAATCCTTTTGCAGGAGATGGAACAAAGCATCCTGATGAGCACCTAATATATGTGGATGAAGTTTGTGGATTATTTAAGCTTGCAGGTATACCCGGTGATTTTATTAAGAAGAAGGTCTTCCCTTTATCTTTGAAGGGAGATGCATTGACATGGTATAGGCTATGTGATGATACAGGATCATAGAACTACAAACAATTGAAATTTGAATTTCATCAGAAATTTTATCCTATGCATCTTGTTCATCGTGATCGCAATTATATATATAATTTTTGGCCCCGCGAAGGAGAAAGCATCGCTCAAGCTTGGGGGAGGCTTAAATCAATGTTATATTCATGCCCCAATCATCACTACAAAAAAATACACTTCCGCGATGATACGTGTTTGTCACAGTAGGTCGCGTTTTTTGTCATGCATGTACATCCATGACGATTTTATGACAGAATCAAGATAGTCATACCTGTGCTGTCGTAGAAGTGTTCCATGACATTACCAAAATTATCATCACGGAAGTGTCCACTTCCATGACGATAAATCGCGCGTCACAGAAGTGCTTTCGTCAAGGGTGATCGACACGTGGCATCCACCGTAACGGAACGCCGTTAAGCTATCGGGTCGGGTTTTGGATCCGATAACCCGTTAACAGCCCCGACCAATGGGAAATTTCCACGTGTAAAATTCTTATTGGCCGGACGAAACACGTGTCAGCTCGCCAGTGGGTCAGATAGGCGCCTATGATATGTCGACACGTGCCACGGCCCACCACTGGCCCATTTAGCTTACAAAGCCGGCCCGTTTGACTTGGTCAAAAGTTAACGGGCTGGCCCATGAAAAGCCTGTTAACGGTCTCTTCGCAAATAGCCCATTTTACGGCCCGTTAACTCACGGCTCGTTAGGCCCTAAAGGAAATCGGCCCAACAACGTCATGTGGGCCGTCGAATATAACACCAGCCCATTTCACTTTCGGCCCATGTATGGCCCACGACGTCTTTCGGCCCATATGAGGCCTTCGTATCTTCCGGCCCTTTACAGGCCCACGGTGACTCTAGCCCATAATGAACAGTAATTTTCTTTATACCCGTTAAAGGCCCGTGATTTACATGGGCCGTTTCCAGCCCGTGTTAGCTTTCGGCCTATTGACGGCCCATACGTTCTTGGGCTCCTTTTCGGCCCTCGATTACTTCTGGCCCGTTACTGGCCTGTTCCCCTAATGGGCCAAATTCGTCCCATGGCAAGAGTCGGCCCGTTACTGGCCTGTTCCCCTAATGGGCCAAATTCGGCCCATCGCAAGAGTCGGCCCGTTACTGGCCTGTTACCCTAATGGGCCAAATTCGGCCCATGGCAAGAGTCGGCCCATTTCTGGCCTGTTAACCCATTGCGCCATTTCCAGCCCGTCCTATATTCTGGCCCATTAATGACCCGTTATTCCTGTGACAGAATTAAGCCTTTGTTGTCCTACGGCCTGTTAACGGCCTGTTACCGTGCTGGGCCGATACCAATTACGCCCGATTACGACCCATGTAGACCCATTTATCCGACGGCCCGAGGCCCACCGATTACAGGCCCATTTATCGACTGCCCGTAGGAGACCCATGGATCCTACGACCCGTATATGGCCCATGGTAGTTGCGGCCACTAGCAAACCAGGGAAAAAGAAGACTAGGAAATAAATAAGGCCGAAACTAACGCTAGGCTATTAAGGCGATTGCACAGATTACATCCACTCGGCATCAAAGATCGCCACCAGTGCAAATATAGGGAACACCCTACACTATACAAAAATAGCTTGCTGTTTTCTTCAGCCGGTGGCTGCACGTTAAGAATAAATTTTGTATCGCACCAAAACAAATTACAACTATATAACAAAAGGAAGGTTGGCATAAAACTTAACAGTCTAGCAGATAAATGCACCACCAGAAGTTCAGAAGCTCAGTTCATTTGACCTGACTGTTACGTTTTCATGCTGTATTGTCCGATGGAGCACCATAACCCTCGCCTTCATTTCCCCTAGGCTCCTGAACAACATAGCAAATGTCTGATAGTCTGGTTTCAGAACCATGCATATCTTGACGACATTGAGCAATGTTTCTCCTTGTTTCACAAAGGGTCTCTGTTAGGGAATGGACTTGTGTCTGGAGCGCAGATACAACATTGCTTCGAGCTTGCATATCTTGATCATGAGGCAGTTTGGACGATATTGCCTTAACAACCAACCCAGTAATACGCAGGAACGTGCTTTTGGCAATGTTAGTGGACAGGTACTGACCCACTGCAGCAAGAGCTGACATTGCGGTTATAGTTGCCTCGCCACCTTCAGAAGGTGGCGGTTCCACCATTTTTTCCATAGCTCACTGAAAAGTTGAGGTTTTACATTAGTAGTACCAGAACAGAAGATATTAAGGAGGCATCAAAACCAAACAAAATAGCTTTGGTCTATATACAGAACTTATTCTGGTGAACCCATGTAAAATATTAGTTGTATTTTATTGCAAAGTACATAATAAAACCAGGTTCCAAAAATATGACCATGTACCATCGCTAATGTATTGTCTATTTCTTCACATTGTATTGAGGGCTAAGGATAGAGAGACAAAGTTTATAATACGGTAAGCATAGTATGACATCATTCATATCACAAAACAACTGAGAACAGACAAACAGGCAATTGTAACATTGTGTGGGCAAGTCCAGCACGGAACTAGATTACAGGTCAAGATCAAAGGAACATCACTCCTCTCTTTTAAACCTTGTAAGGTGCAATGATACGCTAAGACAATTGTGTATAAAATTGAAAAGAGTAATAGACATTGGCTGCAAACCATGCAGTTCAAGGCACAAGTCAGAGTAAGTAGTAGTTAAAAGGCATGAGGATTAAGGACTTACAACAGCGGTTTTGACTGGTGCAGTCATGCCCTTCTTCTTGCTGGTGTGACAGTCCTTGAAGATTTCCACATCATTTGGTTCAGGTACTTTTTGGTCCTTGCGGGCTTTCCTCTGCATTTCGAACAAGTCAATATAGATCTGATAATATGGTACAGCGAAAAGAGTGAAACAGCAGCTAATTACAAGAGCCTCGCAGTGTGCAATATAGCTACGAGATCCTGTCGTCTGTTGGAATTTCACTTTCGTACGGTTGGCCTTGTTCTTTGAACAGTTCACCTACAAGAAGATAGATTTGTGTGGCACATGCGTAAATAGGACTTCAACATGTGATCTGATCACATATATATAATGTACCTGATACTTCAGATCAGACCAGTGTTTAACAAGGCCCCTCCAGTCTTCATCCGATATATTTTCCACTGGAGATGTTTGGGAAAGTTCACTGTTAGCCTTGCCTTCAAAGTGAGTTTTCCTCAAGTTATACCGATACTGTCGCAGGGCGGACTTGAAAACATGGGTGCAAGCTTGTCTGGTTGCATCATCTTGGCTATCCAACTTGAACCTCATCTATTGAAAATTATGGGAGTCTCATTATCAGCAACCTAGAAAGTATGGGACAGAGCAAGACGATATTACTAGTTTCCATACATAACCATACTTACAGATAAATGGTCGAGGAAGGTGTTGAATTGGGTTTTGTCTTTGTCATTCCTGTACTGAATCCATGTTGGGAGGATACGTACATGACACCTAACGGCAACCGCTGCCTCTGATACTAACTTGGCTGACTCTGTAGCATCACGTGGCCTTTTTAAACCTGCCTCAAAACGGATCTCCATTCTTCCTCCTCTAGATTTAGTTAACCTATCGAGCATTATCCCTGATGTTTGTTTCCTCTTGCGCCTAGGTGCTAGTCCAACAACGAACATAGGAAGTGTTAGTGTACATCAAACTGTGAGACTACATATAAAGAAGCATGCAACTATAACTTAACTCCAGCAACTACCTTCTTGCTGTTGAAGCTCACAAGGTTCATCTGATATTGCCAACTCGTCTTGTGTCAAGAGTGCTTGGGAAGTAGTGTCAGGTGGCAAGGGAGCTTGGGAACGTGCTACTAGCTCGGTTGACGCACGAGTAAGTCATGCAGCTGGTAGTACTGTGGTAGGTGTTGCAAGAACTAGGGCTGTCTCTGCTTGTTTGGTGGCAGCTATTTGTTTCTGTTTGGCTTTTTTTGCAACTCGTGTAGCATGGGATGCCGTGTTTGTAGAATTTTCCGTTGGACTTTGACCTTCTATTGCACCATCAGTACCAGCAGAATCTGCAGGATTCATCCGCTTCTCATTCCCTGCCATTCTGTGTTTCTTCCTCTTTCTCTGTGCCATGTTAAGTCAAGCCGACAAGAAAAACGAATAACAATTTAGTTCTTCAGAACAAATTGATGCATGATGCAGACGAACTGAACTTTGATGTTAGACAACCACATGATAGGAGGATGTAATATGTATGAAAAACTGGACGGAAGAGATAACCAGAACTATGATGTGTAAACTAAGAAGAAGACATTTCACCAAATTAGAAGTAATGCAATGGAAGGTAGACACCATATGAAAGATGCTACAAATATCGGTCTGCCAAGTTAACAGTGTCTCATCATAAATGGCGTTTAAACAAATGTGAAGCAGTACAAGAAATAAATCATATGCAAGATGCAAACAACATCACACTACCATGTTAGAGGTCTCTCGTCATTAGTGCCATTGCATATTCACAGCTTATGATGTGTAAACTAAGGAGAAGGCATTTCAACAAATTAGAAGCAATGAAAGCTAGACACAATATGAAAGATGCAACGAATATCACTCTACCAAGTTAAAATTGTCTCGTCATAAGTGCCATTTCAACAAATTAGTAGTACAAGCTAGAAAAGAATTGAGATGTAACCTATATCACACTCCGAAGTCAAACGTGTCTTATGATAAGTGATTGTTGCAGGTTACACAACAGTAGTAATTTGATGTAAGAACATGGTGTGATAGACAGATATTGTATGTTCTAGAAACAGGAACACGTGTCTTATTCAAGTATAATGTGTAAAGTAAGCAGATGGAATTCAATAATAATTAGAAGCAATACAAGCTAGACATCACACATAACATGCAACCACATATAACAGTGCCAAGTTAGAGGGAGCACCGGTGATGCTGCACTAGGGGAGACGTGCTCATCATAAACACAGCTTTGTTGAGTGTCTATGCATGTGTTGTCTTGGAAATCATCTTGGGGGTGTGGAGGAGTAGAAACTGTAGAGGCCCTCCGTTCGGAAGGAGCACCTTTATCCGCTGCCTTGCTAACTTCCTTCCGCTTTATTGATTTTGAATTGTCAAGTAAAACCGACAAGAAAAAGCAATAAAATTCTCTCTTCAGAACTCATTCATGCATGATACTGACAATCACTACTTTGATGTAAGGCAAACACCTGATACTAGGATGGAATATGTACGAAAAACAGGACGGCATGGCATGTTCACAACTGTTTGTGTAAACTAAGAAGAAACCATTCCAGCAAATAAGAAGCAATGCAAGCTAGACACCACATGAAAGATGCAACCAATATGACTCTGCCAAGTTAAAAGCGTCCCATCATAAATGGAATTTCAACAAATTAGAAGCAGCGCATGCTATAAATCATATGAAAGATGCAACTAATATTGCACTGCATATACTAAAGGTGTCTCGTCATGTTGATTGATGCGGGATACAAAAAAAACAATAGTTTTATGTAAGGACATGCTTAATAGACAGATGTACTATGTACTAAATACAGGAAGGCATGTCACATTAACAGGTATAATGTATAAGCTAAGCAGACTAGCACATGCAGTTTAACCAGATTGGAAGAATTACAATCTAGACACCATATGCAACATGCAACCACATATCACGCTGCCAAGTTAGAGCAAGCACGTGCGATGCTAGTGTAGGGGAAATGCTGTAATCAACTACAGAGCTACGTTCACTATCTTCATCTAGCGTTTCTGTTTCTTGAGAATCATGTCGGGAGGCTGACGCTGCATTCTTTAAATGAGGAGTAGTCCCCTTGCCTGCCTGCCTCGTCATAAGTGATTGATGAGGGATACACAAGAACATTAGTTTGATGTAAGAACATGGTTAATACACAGATGTACTAGTATGTACCAAAACAGAAAGGTATGTCATATTCAAAGGTATAATGTGTAAGCTAAGCAGATGCAATTTAACCAAATTGGAAGCAATACAAGCTAGACATCCGGCTGGAGTGGTGAGCATGATCATCTAGGACCTGAGAGCATGGTGGGAGGCAGGCTGCTTCGCCACCATCGCAGCTTTTTAGTTGGCTTCCAGGTGATGCCTATCTTTGCTGGGCTTGTCACTGGCTCGGCCAGTGCCCTGACTAGCTATTTGTCTTCTGGTGCTCACGGGATGGTGGTTCATGTAAAAAATATGTTTCCTTATCTTACCGACTTCGGCCTTTCGAATACAAGCTAGACACCATATGGAACATGCAACCACATATGACACCGCGAAGTTAAAGCAAGCACCTGGGATGGTGGTTCATTGCGAGCGAGGTCATCAACTCCAGAGCTACGTTTACCGTCTCCATCTGCTGACACTGCACCCTTTATAGCGTTGTAACGTGTCTTGCCTACCCGCATACGAAGCTGGAGCGACTTCTCTCTTTTCTTTTTGGCTTCTCTCATGGCAGCAGAGTCTGAAATACCCTTGCATAAAAACACAATAGTGAGAGTAAGGGTGAAGTGTGTGCAGAACTAGTGCACTGTAAAAGTAGCAGATAGCAGGTGGCTGAAAAATAAATGACAGGAGACATATGATAGCTCTACAACATTGCATGGCAAACAAAATTAGATTTCTCCGTATGATTTTGTAATATATGAGCACAGGAAATGCAGGTACTCCTCCAGCACACCACCACATGTGGTCATATCTAAGATAACAGTCGACTGAAAATAAATAGGTCAGTCGATTTTTTAATGAACCGTCCGATCTATAAGGAACGGGCAGATGGCCTTCGTCTACCTCCCGCCAGTCACTGTTGACGATCTTTCTCGAACCGCCAGCGACCACCGGCCCAGACCCCTGCCTCCGCCGCCCCACCCTCCCATCGACCTCACACCACCGCCGTGCTTGGCAGCGCCCCAGGCCATCCCTTTAATCCCGGCCGACCTCCAGATCGGGCGCCAGTAGCTCTAGGCCGCACACGCCCCTAAGATAAACACCAAGGCGCTGCTTCCCCGGCGTAATAGGCGTACTAGCGCCTGTTACGCCGAGGAATGCTTCCGTTAATTGGGAATCAACTGGCCAGAAATTGAAATTCAGGGGGGCGACGTACCTCTAGCTAAGGTGAAATAGTGTATGAGGAGAAACCTTGTGCATCGCGAGTTACTAGGAACATCTAGTATCAAGAAGAAGCGGTCAACTAGTGTCTTCTGTGGGATGAATACCGTGCAAGCAGAGACGTAAGATTTGCACGAATAAGGGAAGAGGAGTACCTTTTTCGGTTGTCGGTGTGGTCACCTCCACATGTCGCGCCGATCTTCTTCTTTTTACCGGGGAAACCGATGTTCTGGAGGGTGCAGGCTTGGATGAATCCATGGCCAAATTGTTGACTGTGTTGCCGTGGCCGTATGTCGGCGGAGGGGAAGTAGATCCGAGGCGGCGAAGGACGGCGTAGCAGGAACAGCTCCGGTGCGGTGGAGGGTGGCGAAGTTGGAGCGGCAGTGGTGAGGCGCAGGACGGCGTGGTTGAACTGGCTCGGGTACGGACAACTCGGCCTCGGCTTCAACTACTAGCCGTGGAGGGCGTTGTGGTTGAGGTTGCGGTGGACGACGACGTCGGGGTATCGGCTCCGGCGTGATGGAGGAGGGTGGCGGTTGATGGGTGGGATGGGGTGGCGGACGGAGGACGCCGGGGTTTCGTGGCTGGTGGAGAGGTAGTTTTGGCGCCCACGCAGTATGAATGGGGAATCGGACGGGTGGGGGGGAACCATGTTTCGGTCTGGGACGCGCTTCTTTTTGGCTTTTTTGAACAGAAGGTGGGACACGCTTGTTTGAAATTTGGGGAAAGTACAAACTTTGCCCCCCGCTTAAATTTCGGACCTACTGCGGGTCGGGGGTAGGATGGTAATCCCAGGTGTCCCAAATAGTGGGCGGGAGCGATTTCGGCCGCGCGCATGTGTGCTTAGGCGGCCATTGTGTATGAATGTTTTTCGGATGCGGTTGCGTGGCGTCTAGATGAAGCTACAAACCTACCCCGGTTTAGACCTTTGGACGTCGGGCCGGTAGGTTTCACGGGTCGGAGTTATTAGAAAAGTAATTTTCTTGTACTACCAAACATTGGTCTCACGCGGTTTCGGGCGAGTAGAGGCTCTTTTGGCGCTTCGTTCGAAATTTTGAAACACAAGCATTCACGTTTAGAGTACTCTTGAACTATGAGGATTGACCTAAATAGACAACGTTATATTTGACCTTGTATGTTTGAAAACCTCATTAAATTATCCGCTTCTTTTTGAAACTTTGACACTTGAAAATCCTATAACTACGATTATTTTGGAACGGAGGAGCTAAATTTGAATCTATTTTGTACACGACTACATATGCTATTATGTACAAAATCAGAGCAAAGATTGGTGCCCCCATAATTTAGGTATGGTTTACAAATGCCATGATATCAAATTCAAATAATTGAATGGACTTCATGTTGAATTCGATTTTTTTAAACCACCTTAAGTTGAATTCAAATGTATGCTAGTTCATAGGTAGCTATTTATAATGTCCATTGTGTAACTTTCGTATGTATAATGTGCTTTACACACACAACATGAACTATACTCACGTTTATATTCGATTGCTAAAGCGATGCATTGTCTGGAGTTCAAAATACTAACTATGTGGATCAATTGTGTCGAATAATAACATAGACATGCTGAAATTCGATAGAATCTAGATGTCTGATGGATCAATGACCGCTCCTTACGCGAATTGCAAATATCATGATCCCATCCTAATATTTGGATACAATTTATATCTTTAATCAATGTGTAGAGCAGTCTTTTACGTGTAGTTTCACTCTCCATCGGTGGTCTCTCACACATGCTCACACACTCTCTCCCGAGGTGTCTTTCTCGCACACATGCTCTAGATATAACCCTCCCTCCCTCTCGTAACCATTTACAACTGTTTTCACTAACCTTTATCACAAGCACTCTTCCTCTCGCAAACATACACACGCACAATCCTCATCGACCCTTTCTATATACATGGACCTGCCTACGTGTCTCATGTACGCACATTATCTTTACGCCTGTCTCTCACGCATTGTCTCACACCTCTCTTCCTAATCGACGAGTACGATTCTAGCAGAGCATTCTGTAGGATGCCCCTTAAGTTAGGTTGGATGAATAGTAATATCAGAGATAAAGGGGTTACCTTAGTCCGAGAACCTAGGGTTACAAATCCTAGCCGGCTTTGTCAGTGGACACAAAGTCCTTCACAATTCTGCTATCTTTGTCTTGTACGACTAGTCATCCATGGGTCTTCCTAAATGCGTCACGGGCCGACCAATGTGGCGCAGGATGGAACCAAATGAAGGGCCTCACCTCGACCCACCGAACCTCACACGGTGACACACCCTCTGCCCCCACGTCTCATTATCTTCTCACACCCACACATACCAACACAAACACCACACACACAGAAAATTTCTCCTGGTGCCTCTATTCCCTCCCCCCTTGCATATACACACTCAAGGGAATGGAATCTCTTGTCGTGACGTCATATTCGTCTCTCTCTCTCTAGACCACTCTCATTTCTCGTGCTATCTCTCCCACGCCCCCCCGTCGGCCCCTCTATCCATGCCTCTCTCGAATACGTAATACACACACATACCTCTCTAGGCCCCGCCAAATGCATCAACTACACATTCACACATGTTACATCACGTACCCCATTGATCTAAAAAGCCCTCTCTTCACGTTTATTTCGCATACAACATTCCTTTTGAATAAAGTGTGGCAAAAAAATTATTTTAGAGTTTCTACATATATACAACATTACAAAGTTATATGGAGGAGTACAAACGCTAATTTGCATTGCATGGTGCCCACAATGATATTTATTCCGCACTGTGAATTTGTATATTTTTATACTATATACAAAGTTAGTCATAATAAAGAGAAACGAAGAGCATCTCTCTCTCCATCGCATACCCCCCTGTACGCCCCTTTCACGTATGCACACAAAACTATCTCCAGGTCCTCTAAAAGTAAGCCCCCAGAAAATTCACGCATGTTTCATCTTTCTCTCGCGATATATGCAATGACGATCATTGTATTTGAATCGAAAGCACGATACGTACATTGGACTTCAGAATCCACTCATTAGGGTCACCATTTATGTTTAGTGGTTATTATACAGTCACGGGCTCACCGTACAACTCTGTATTTGCTCATGACGTGACTAGTTGACCAGTTAAATGCTCCACGTGGCACCTCTAGTGTTGCATCACATTATCTCACTACCATCGTGCCCACCTGTCGACTTGTATCTACTCTACATGTACACTCTTATAAAATACATAAAATACACTCTTATAAAAGACAGAGTTGGTGATGATGGTGTGCCTGCCATCCTGCAATATAGGACGTCCGATTTATATCTGACGGATAGGAAAGAAACTATGGCAATTTTGAAAAAGGTACCCACACACCTCTCCACATTTTCAAATAAGGCCTTCCCTCGTTCATCCTTTTCTCTCACAAGATAAACAAGTCATACAAATGCATCTTGATGTTACATGCAATGCATGGGCATCTTGCTAGTAAGAATGAAAACAAACGACAAAAAAATATTTGGACGGTGGTTCGAAGTCATGACCGCGGGCACAGCGGACAAGGTGGCCTTGTATTGGTATGCTGAGCCGTCTGTTTTAACACACAAGAGCTGGTGTGGTGATTATACACACACGCACGCATGCACACGAACTGCATCCACGCAACACTCACACAAACACATGCACCCACGCACGCAACACTCACACGTACACACGCAGCCACGCACGCACGCAACACTCACACGCACACACGCACGCATGCATGCACACACCAGTACACCACACGACCAACACACACTCTCACGCTCAAGTGCTCAACCTACACGTGCATGCGCACACATCAGGCCCTGACAGACACATACACAACCAGGTGATTCCCGCGCACGGGTTGGAGCCTTGTCGCGCCTGCGTAAATTTGTGTTTATCTGACCTTTTGCCTATGCGAACTGACAGGTGGGACCCACAAGGAACGTGGTCAATTTAACTAGTCAACATGGCCCACGCAGACTATTTGGCCGGTCAACAGAGTGCAATCCGATGCTGAACTGTGAGCAAGTGACCGTATAATCACCGCAAAACGTATATAGTGACCGTAATCAGCTTATTCTGAAGTTCGGTGACCGTATTACGCTTTTCTCTCTGTAGGCCCTCCAAAACTACATCTCTACACGTTCTCGCATGTTACATCTAACAACTATGCAATACAGCACTACTACTACACTCTAACACAATAAATCATATGTGTTTTTAGTTTTACTAGATATCATATTGTTACTTATAATTATTCAGTTTGCATACATTAAAATTGCCTTTGAAATGTATGGCCAGTATCATCTACCGTGCGGGAAAAATCCCGCCCTTTCCTGTTTAATCGAGTTTGTATCGATGGATCGTGCGAAACAGCAAAACTATAGTACTATACAATACTACAAGTGACAGTTCACTGGGCCGTCGTGTCGTCTACTCCTCTGTCGTAAGAGTGGAGCGCTCGCTTTCATAAATCTTCTAGTCCCTTTCGCCGACATGTGGGACATCAAGCTACCGGGTCCACGTGCCATACCGGAATACAGTGCAGAGCAGCCGGGGTGAAGCACCCCAGTCATGGCGCCGACGTAGTAATGAGCAATGAGGCATCAAATCACAAAGCTGCGCCTTTCCCGCAGTTAAGTTGGAGGGACGAAGCAACCATCACATCATTTCACTTGTTGCTGAATCCGCTTCTCCATCATCTTCTTCAACTTAACCACGTGTTGCTTCTGCCATTGTTCTGCCTCATGTGGGACGCGGATCGGCTTGGTAAAGCACTGACACATGGGACCGCATGTTAGCAAACCGCCAGGACAACGTCCTCTGAAAATAAGAAGCCTAATCCTAGACTTACAAAGGGCTACGTAGCTGCTACGTATACTTTCCATCTAATCTATATATGCCCCCCCTGATTTTCAGGTGGGGTGGGCCTAATCCTCTCCTTTAATCCAATCAAATAGTCCCACATCACATCAGTTCGTAACTTTACGTAAACCATTACGTGGATGTAGCATTGCTCAAATAAGAAACCTCCCCCGCCATCCGCGCGGCAAAATCACCTCCTTTTTACTAATCTTGATTCTATAAATTTTTAGATCAATATAATTGAGATTTGTATAGATAGCACACAGGAGCAAAACCAAGTGGTACGGTTAAGGGCATCCACAATGTGTAGCCAAATGTGAAAATAGCTTTTGGCATCGTGGGAACCATTGTGGAAGGTGTTGCCAAAGCCAAAAAGATGGAACCGAAGCTCCCTGATTGATTGATTGAAGGAATAGAAAAATGCAACGTCTCTCCTCTTTCTCCCATGCTTGGACGCATGTAGTACAGTATAGAGCACAGAGTCTACTCCCCTGTCCCTTCTATCACAAATCACAAAGCAGTGAGGCGTCAAATCACAAAAGCACGGACGAAGCAACCGTCATTTCACTCTTCGCTGACTCCGCTTCTCCATCGTCTTCTTCGAGAAACCATCTCACCGCACTAGTACTCCTAGTAGTACTAGTAGAGGACTTCCTGGATGCAAATAAGGCGGTTGTCTCGGCTTGCAGGCGGCACTTGCGAACGACTTACCGTGGTCTCCCTCAATGGTGTTCTCCGTCGAACGCACTTCGCCAAACCACCAAAAAAAGATATCGTCGACGTCACCGCAATGGGGAAGGAAGTCAAATATAGTTACTACCTCCATTTTTTGTACACAAGGCCAGTATATCAAAATTACAATTTGCAAAGGGCCACTAACACTAATCGAGGCCAAATTGATGGGGTTAGCAACCAAGGACATTAATATCCCCTGCATGCATGCGGAAGTGAGAAGGTTGGTTTGCATGGCGCTGCATTAATCAAGCGATGAGGAGTGAGATGGTTAGCTCTTTGGTCTTTGGAGAAAAAATACGCATTAATTGACACGTGAAACGAGGATTTGTATCGATTAAATCCCGCGTAGGAAAACCCTGCCTTTCTTTTTTTAACACTAGTACTCCTAGTACGTACGTACTTATCCTGTTTGGGTCTAGGCCTTGCATTGCCAAACTTCGCCACACATTTTTGCCAAGCTTGCCTAAAGTTTTCAAAATGAGAAGGAGGTACACTTGTGCACGGCTATCGCGGTCGCACCGCACCCTCACACGGTCGCTCCTGCACGCCGCGGTCGCACCGCACCCTCACACAATCGCTCCTGCACGCCGCAAACCCAACCAAGGGAACGCACCCTCACTGACACATGCTGTTGCATGTGAACAAACCAAACTCAGCCATCCTATCGCTGACACATAATTTTCGTTCATAGAGTATGTTTATCCAACCGCATGTTGGGGAGTATCCATACGGCCCGTGCGGTGGTCTGTTGCGGAAGAAGAAGAGGTGAGGAAGAAGGAAAGAAGGGTTAGGAGACGTAGGATATTCATCCAACCGCCTGAAATGGTAGACTGACCCAAGTCAGGTGACTTGCATAACAAATATATGTTTTTACACAGCAAAAGATCCATAAAAACAACAACATAAGGAAAAACTATCACTGCTCGCGGAAAGAGACGACCTCGTCGTCTTTGGCTGCCGGCGCGAACCAGCCGTCGCTACCGACGTGTGTCTCCGCACCGTGGTTGTCCTCGGCCTCCAGCTACTCGTTCAAGCAGAGCATGCGGGTGCTCTGCACGGACGAGAGCACAGCCCGGTTCAAGTCGAGGACGTCCGGTTCCGCCTGCAGGAGGGCCTCGATGGCAGCGGCATCCGCGCGCTCCGCGTCGAGTCGAGCCTCCGCCGCCCGGTTCAAGTCCAGGACGTCCGGTTCCGCCTGCAGGAGGGC